>NC_071280.1:17451308-17546308 GCF_023375685.1 Ictalurus furcatus
ATGTTGACGTTGAGCACGACTTCACCCCACTTCACCGAGGTCACGGGGTTCTCCTTCAGGCACCTCTCCTCCTCGTCCAGCAGCGACTCGAAGATCGAGGAGATCTGAGACACCTGAACACACACACACACACACACACACACACACACACACACACTCAACATAAGAACAATAGAACACCGCAACCCGAAAATTAAAACGGAAACCACATTATAATTTATGCTACACAAAATGAATGAATGAATGAATGAATGAATGAATAAATAAATAAATAAATAAATAAATGTAAACACCTGGCAACCTGGTATCTTATCTTAATCGCTAAAAATATTAAATATATAGTTGCTATTTTACTTATTTATGCAAATGCACATTTATGCAAATTAAAATATATGTAAAACCATAAATATTCAACCCCAATTCCAAAAAAGTTGGGACGCTGTGTAAAATGTCAATAAAAACAGAACGTGATGATTTGCGAATCTCAATAGAACGTACCGTTTTAATTAAGAAAATGAGGTCATTTTGAATTTCACGGCCGCAACACATCTCAAAAAAGTTGAGACGGGGGCAACACAAGGCTGGAAAGGTAAGCGTTACTGAAAAGAAACAGCTGGTGGAACATTTCGCAACTAATTAGGTTAATTGGGTGTAAGATGATTGGGAATGGGAAAAAAAATTAAATCTTAGAGAGGCGGAGTCTCTCAGAAGTAAATATGGGACGGAAACTGGATGGAGCGCGTTGATGGTGCTGAAACAGTATAATTACATACTACACATTAAAAACTGTAACAAATATAAACAGAAAGCTTAAAAGGTTTATGATGTATCTGTGACCGTAACAGTGGCGATATGACGACAGATGTCTACATTATTTATATGTTTACGTCTCTGTCGTGCGCCGCGTTTCTCTCGGAAGACGTGGTTACCTCTCGGAAGAAGACGTCAGCAGGCGTGAGGTTGGAGGGCACGCTGGTGCCGTGTTTCCTCAGCGTGGTGGCGATGGCGGCGTTCACCAGCTCCAGGTGCTTGCTGTGGTGGTTCTTCAGCGCGACGGCCGCCGACAGCTTCTCCGCGTGTTCGCACAGCAACAGTCGCGTCGCCATGGGAGACGAGCGCGTCGTGGTCGAGGTGAGCCGGTCCAGGAGCCCGGTCTGAGAGAAAGGCGGGGAAGAAGAAGAAGAAGATGATCATTTTGTCACTCCAGCAGCAAAAGAGAAGTTGTAAATCGGTTGATATTTTTATTCACAGCTCCAGATTCAGGAGTCAGCGGGTACTGACCTGCAGCAGGAAGTCCATGAAGCAGTGGTGAGCTTTCATTTTGTCCTCCAGCTGGTGCAGCAGAATCAGCGAGGTCCGAGTGAAGCCGGCGTTCTCTGGAAAAGGGGAGAAATGTGAAACCTCAAGAACAAATAGTACAATTCCATACAGACTACACAAGTCACGTTATATTTACAACTTTAAAAAAAAGTCTACATTTCCTGACCGCGAATATCAGAAGCGGTTCAGTTAGCCGTTGATGCTCGGTGTCTTTAGTGTATGTCTGTAGGTGCCATTACGTTTTCTATACATAAAGAATAAAGTGCTAAGCTAGCTTGCAAATGCTATTTCATCAGATAGCTACGATTGGCATACATGGTATCCAGTTGCTTAGCAACAGCGTTCGGTAACTTTAACCACTCGACCAGCTCAGCTTCCGTGATTAAAAATAAATCACGAGTCGTGATGGTAAAGCGTAATCCTCTTTTTTTTAGTTTGTGGAATTCAGCGCTTTTCGTTTAAAATACGGTTTCCCGACTCGCTAATCTAGCTCGCGTGGTTATCAGTCCCGAGCAGAATCCGAGCCTTCGTCTCACGAGTACGTGAAACGTGAAAGTTGTGTAATGATTTACGACAATTTAGGAGAACTTGGACTACAGGAGGACGTTCTCCCAACATCTCACCATCGGGCACGGACTCGGCCCAGCGAGGATCCGACGCAGGATAATCGTCCACCAGGTCCAGGTCGATCTGAGTCACCAGCGCGTCCAGGTCTCCTCCTGCCCCGCCCTCTCCGTCGTCAGGGAAGAGCTCGTCCGTAATCTTCTGGGCCTCCATCACGCGATTGCTACGGGGAAAAATAAAATAAAATTAAGTAAAATGTGGAAAAAAACCCCCTGCTGATTCAGGGTTGGAGAGATTTCCCAGGATGCAATATGGTGTGTGTGTGGGTGTGTGTGTGTGTGTGTGTATAAAGTGAGAGCTGCTCACCGGCAGAACTCCAGGAAGGCTTGTTTCAGCAGCTTTGTTTTGTCCTCTTGCGCTACCGTGTCCATTTTAGGTGGCGTCTCCAGTGGAGTCCCCTACAGCAGGAGACGTATATTTCAGTTATTTTTAATCCCTAATCCTCCGATTCCAGTCTGATCCTAAGGGTCCGATGCAATCCTTGTATTCTGATCAGATCCTAATCTTATCATCCTAGTCAAATCTTTGTTCTCTTACTCTGGTCTCGTTCTATTCTTCCAAAATTTCCAACCCTCCAATCCAAGCTGGATTCTATTCTGCCGATTCTAGTCGGGATTTCAGGTCTAATCCTCATCCGCGTATCCTGACCGGAATTCAGGACGGGCTTCTCGACCTCGAATCCGGTTTAAAATTCAAGTCTGATCCTCATTCCCAAATGATAGTCGGAGTTCCTGTCTGATCATTCCCAAATTCTAGTCTGATCCTCATTCCTAAATTATAGCTGGCGTTCCTGTCTGATCCTCATTCCCAAATTCTAGTCGTATCCTCATTCCCAAATTACAGCCAGCATTCCTGTCTGATCCTCATTCCCAAATGATAGTCGGAGTTCCTGTCTGACCCTCACCCTCAAATTCTAGTCTGATCCTCATTCCCTAATTATAGCCGGCGTTCCTGTCTGATCCTCATCATCAAATACTAGTCGGGATTCAAATCTGATCCTCATCCCAAGATTCAAGTCAGAATTCCGGTCGGATCCTCATCCACGAAACCTAGTCTAATCCTCATGCTCTAGATGGAATGCAGGTCTAATCTTCAAATTCTAGTCAGAATTCTAGTCTGATCCTCATCTTCATATTCTAGTCTAATCTGCATTCTAGTCTGATCGTCAGCCTCTAATAGTAATTCGTGTCTGAACCTCATCCTCAAATTCTAGTAGGATGACACTCAAGTCGGATCTTCAGCCGTAAATTCTCGTCATAACCAAAATCCGATCCTCATCCGCACATTCGAGTCTGATCCTCCGCCATGAATTCTATTCTGATTTTTACCTTCCTAATAAAGTCAGAACATCATTATCCTCAGGTTAAAATTCGAAATATTTACGACGCTGCGCGTCTTTTTTAGTCAGAGTGCTCCTCATCCTCACCTCGGGTCCAGGTCCGGCCAGTGAAGTACACAGAGAATCCTCCATGGTCTCTGGCAAGATGGAGGCGCTCTCTCTGGGTACCACGGCAACCAGGCCGTTAACCTGGGAGAAGAAAACGGGAAGGTCGGCGCACACGCCGCCACCACGGATACGGTCACCTAGAAGGGCAAAAAAACAAAAAAAAGAGAGTGACCGGTATGAGAGTGAGAGTGTGTGTGTGTGTGTGTGTGTGTGTGTGTGTGTGTATGAGAGAGAGAGAGAGCGCAGTACAGTCTCTATGGTGATCATACCGGAGGCATTAAAGGTGAGCTTCTCTTCTGGTAGCCCGCTGCGCCCGGCGCCGGTGGTGCACGTGTACACCAGGTCCTCATTATAGAGATACGCTGCAGGACTTTTCACCCGCGGCAACACCAACCTCGTCTTATGGAGCTCCTCCTCACTCTGACGACACCGAGAGAGAGAGGGATTTAATTATGAGGGAGATAAAGGAAGACATTCACTACATCAAAAGACGTCATTTGCATGAAACGGTTTCATAAAACAGCAGAATAAGTCCGTATTAAAAGGAAATATGCGAATCGGATGCGAGCAGAATTCTCATCAGGACCATTTTAAGAGCACGGCTAACTCCGCCTTCAAACTTAAGGCCACGCCTCCTGCCCGAACCCGATGACGACGAGACGGCAAAATGTCGACTAAAGAAAAAAATTCTGGCTTCGATTGTTTTTTTTTTCTTTCTCTTCACATGTCTCAGCTGTGCGACTACAGAGGAAAACCGCGTACGTCTTATTACTTTTGCCAAACTGAGCTTAAAATAAACAAACAAACAAACAAACAAATAAATAAACCATCACTGTGTTAGTTCTGAGTTCACCTGAAACGCCGGGTTGTACTTCGTGACCTCTACAGAGAGTTCGTCCGTCACAGGTAGCGTGGAGTCCGGGAGCGTGACCAAGCAGAAATACGCCAGACACGGCGTATCGGCAGGATGCCACGCTGCAGCCAACACCACCAAGCCGGCGCTGAGGAGAGCAAACCAGCAGGGAAACATAAAAAACCAGCTCCGGAAGAGTGCGCTCCTCACAAACCTACAAGCCTTAAAGATACTTCTGCTGGTTCTAGATCAAATCCGATAAAAATAACCCTTTTTATGGGAACCCTTAATTAACCCCTTATGTGTAAATACACACACACTCGGTAGCACGAGTAGGCTACGAACGTTTTTTTCCCCCGTTTTCCCCAAATCTACAGGATTTTCATGAATATTCCTTATATAAACGCTCGTACGAATAAATATCCAGCTTGGTAACCGTTTCCGTATTGTTTATTGTATAGTTTACTGTACAGACTTTTATTATATCGACTGACTTTGTAAGAGAGTAAGTACAGCAGCGTGACCACACTCTAACTATGCTCTGCGATGACAGGAATGAAGCCGATAAAGCCTACTTCAACTTGACACGTCCACACTTTTATCTGTCTGTGCTAACCCAGAGGAGCACACGGTGCGGGTCGGGCCTGAGAGACGGCAGGCGAGACGTCAGCGGGTTACTTACCGACTGAGCTGCATGTCCAGATACGCCACGTTCACTCCCGCCTTCATCTCAGCGTAGTTACTCTCCGAACCCTGAACCACACACACACACACAGGCTTATAAACAGAGAGGTCATGATACTTAAAGACGTTTCTATGATACACAGAACGAATCATGATATACAGGCAGCTAAGAAACACAGGATTTTATTTAATACAAAAGGTTATTAAAAACCGAAATTCACATTTTTAACAATAAATACTAATGTTGATTTTTTTTGTACTAAACTTTAATCTGAAAACAACAGTTTAGAATTTCTTTAAAAAAAAAAAAAAAAAGAAGAAAAAAAAGTTATAAACAATATCCCTGATATCTCAGAAAAGTGTATTGTGAGTTATTTTAGAATGTTAGAGGCTACAGGTGCATCTCAAAAAACTGGAATATCGTGTAAGAGTTCATTTCTTCCCGTAATTTAATTCGAAAAGTGGAACTTTCATATATTCTGGATTCGTTACACATAAAGTGAAATATTTCAAGCCTTTATTTTGTTTTAAACTTGATGATTACGGCTTACAGCTCACGGAAATCGAAAATCCAGCGTCTCAAAATATTCTGATAAAGTATTTATAATAGAGAAATGTCGACCTGAGAAGACTCTAATCAGTGAATTAACTCAAAACACCTGCGAAGGTTTCCTGAGGCTTTAATCTCTCAGTCTGGGTCAGTACACACACACAATCACGGGGAAGATGAAAGTAAATGTTGCGTTTCATTTGGAAATCAAGGTTCCAGAGTCTGGTCTTCCACCAGAGGAACAGAACCCAAGCTGCTTGAAGTCCAGTGTGAAGTTTCCACAGTCAGTGATGATTTGGGTTGCCATGTCATCTGCTGGTGTTGGTCCAGTGTGTTTTCTCGAGTCGAGAGTCGATGCAGCGTCTACCAGGAGATTTTAGAGAGCTTCATGCTTCCATCTGCTGACGAGCTTTATGGAGATGCTGATTTCCTTTTCCAGCAGGACTCGGCACCTGCCCACAGTGCCAAAACTTCTAGTAACCGGTTTACTGACCGTGGTGTTACTGTGTTTGACTGTCCAGCCGACTCGCCTGACCCGAACCCCATAGAGAATCTACAAGACACCCCAGACCCAACAATACAGACGAGCTGAAGGCCGAAATCAAAGCAACCTGGGCTTCCAGAACACCTCAGCAGTGCCACAGGCTGATCGCCTCCATGCCACGCCGCACTGATGCAGTAATTCGTACAAAAGGATTAAAGCCCCGACGAGTATCAGCGCATAAATTAACATACTTTTCACAAGGTCGACATTTCTGTATTATAGTACAGATTGTGTCGCAAATTTTTTTTTAAATGCCGCAGCAACAATCACGCGTCGTTGGCCGAAACACTCACAAAAAAATTTAAAAACCCGCAAAATCCTGCACGCACAGCGTAGTATACGATTATGTTGAACCGACGCATTAACACATCGAGTACTGATAATCTATTCTCCAAACACGTTATCAGATTCCGTCTCTCACCCAGATGGCGTCGGCGATGCTGTCGGAGAGGCTCGGGCAGGCGTTCCAGCTCAGGACCTGAACCTCCGTGGTGTCCCCGACCTCCCACTTATTCAACCCGCACGTACTCAGAGTGTAGAGGCATCCTGAGTCCGGCACCCACAGCACACTGTGGACCTGAAACACACCGGTATCGGCGAGAAGTCGGGTCAGATCTGATTGATCACCGTGGCAACAGGCTCTGGAATTATTTTCCTGATCACCTGAGGGCTATACAACCCAGTACTATAAATTATTATTAGTAGTATTATCATTATGTTTAATAATCTTACGGCCGTGTCGGCTGGAGGGCCGCGGAGACCGAACAGACTGGAGACGCGGCGTCCGATCCCCGACAGCACCCCGTGTCCTTGCTGCACTGCCCGCTGATAAAGCCTTCCGGAACCCTCCATCCCCACCCTCAGCAGCTGCCCGCGGTACGAGGACACGACGAAGCTGCCTCCCTGAGAACAGAAGAAGAGAACAGATTAGTGTCATTTCGTCTTTAACGACACGCTCGTTCTGTCGTTTCTATAGTAACGGCACATCAAAGCGCGATCGCTGACATGGTGACGTTTTCTGTGTAAACAGTCGGGGGGTTTTTGAGAACAGACTCACCCTGACTGCTGTCACGTAGTTACACAGGTGTCCTCCCAGATCAACGTGCATCTCCGTGTACGACCCCTCGTGGGCCAGACTGGGCCAGAACCGGGCCAAACCGTCCGGGGACACGGCCAACACACACACCGACTGCCACACACACACACACACAGAGAGTGAGAGAGATATGAGATTAATCGACAGATAAATAACCCCAAACACAGGTAACGATGCTCCGTTTCCATATCCGTCCCGTAAATACCTCACTACGGGCTGCACGGTATGGGTCTAGGTTAAAACGACAATTATTTAAAGATGGGTAGAATCGAGGACTCTTCTCGCGCCGTTCAGAGCCGACTCTGGATTCACATGCTGCGACAGAGGACGAAAGATAGAGGAGTACCTGCACCGACGCCGACTCCAGCGCAGAGGACGAGCTGATGGAGATGAGGTCGGCGCTGTAGGCGTAATCACTGGGGGACAACTGCAGGTCTTTACACACGGACAGCTACACACACACACACACACACACACACACACAGAGCAAATCTGTTTCAGTACACAGTGGGGTTTTGATTTTGTAGAGGCACCTTGATTTACTACATCATTATAGAATTACTGTAGAAGTAATAATAATAATAATAAGAAGAAGAATTTACTATTCTAAATATCTGCTAAGTATCTATCAGTCACAGGTGTATCTTAAACCCCCCCCCAAAAAAACCCACAAAAAAAAAACAGAATGCCCCGCCCACCAGTTCTAAATATTTGTCTTGGTGTACCTTCGCTACTGCAGTCTGACAGATCTTCCAAATGATCAGCCTCTCCCCACACACCATCCACGCCCAGCCCGATTCCTCCACCTTCACCGAGATCTGGTCATCCCCTACAGGACGCGCACACACACACACACACACACACACACACACACACACTTAAGGAATTACATCATGACACAATCACAGACCTAACGGCCTAACCGAGCTCTCGTACCTTCTGCCGTGGTCAGAGCCTCCATCACTTTGACCGGCAGAGACGACCCGAACGTCTGCACGTCGAAATGGTCCGAGTCCACCGCGGTACAGCTCTGCACCCGTGTGGGAGTCGCTCGGCTGCAGGACGCAACAAAGGAGAGACAGAGAAGGAAACAAGGAGGTGACATTAAATCAGATCCATAAATCATAACTTGTAAACATTGGGTGCGTCTCATTTCGTTCCCTCTCCTTCCTGCCTCTGACGAAGCAAAGAAAGAACACGAGAAAAAACGGAAACGACCGGAAGACAGGAGAAATCGAGAACAAACAAAAAAATATATATTTCAGGAAAAATGTTTTAGCCTGAACGAGATCCTCCTTGTTACCCGACTTCTCCGTTTTTGAAAGAAATCGACTTTTAATCGCGAGGATTCTGTACCCGTTATTTATTTGAATTTGTTTTTGCATTTATATTCGAGTCCTATATTTGTATCCTTTATTGTAACTCGTCTACAGTTACACCACAGGCGTACGTCACACGCACGAAATAAAAACCCTCTCGTGTCTCCTCGTTCCTTGATTCCGCCGACTGTATTTTACAAACTGCTACTTCCTTAAAGATTTCCCGAACGAACGATAGATTTCTGGGTCACGAAGGTAGGCGTCAGTTCGATTTTTTTGGGAAGCACTTCTTGAAAGGAACCAGACTGAAAAGGTAAACCGTTCTCTCCTGGGTAAAACCGGATAGAGGTGTAATAAATCCTGAGTCCTGGGATGAGCAACAGGACAGTCTTCATGACTACAGCAGCAGCTCCTAGGTACAAATCTACTGTACATTATCAACTGTCCATAAGGAAATAGTCATTAGTTTTTTTATAAATAATAGTGTAGAGCTAGAAAGTGATCTATATGGCAGATCCTTGATAAAATGATGACTCAGAGCTGCTACTCAGCAGGTGTATCCTAAAATCTGGCAGCTCTTGTGTGTATTATAGACCATTTTATAGACAAATAAGCTTCAGTATTCTGGAACTAACAAAAATAACCATTTAGTTTGCCGTCTATGCGGTTTTGTCAGATAAACACATACTATTTAGTGTGTTTAGGACATGTCCTGCAGCTGTGTGTGTGTGTGTACCTGGGAGTGAGGGAAGCTCTGCGCGGGGAGAACAGCAGCCCTGACGGCGTGTTGACACTCTTCCTGCCGCCGGTCCTCGCTGTGTGCCGGCGTCCCGAGCCTGAGGCTCCGCGGGGAGTGAACATCCTGATTCGCTCGCTTTATATTTCTAACCACAAAACTACTTTTAACTCCGAAAAACTAAAAGTACGCCGAATCATGCACTGTTCGTTTGTTTTTAATGTAGCGCGCGCACAAATGGATGAAAACGCGCGCACGATTTACGTCACTCTCAGGAGAACGGCGTCGCGGAAAATAAACGTCACTCGTAGTCGAAGCGGAAATGGAAGCGGAGGATATGTTTATTACTTACGTAATAAAAATATTTTTAAGTATATTAAACATTTATTATTCCGGTGGTTTAGAATTAAAACAAGACGCAATTTATAATAAATAAAAAATAAAATTACGCCCCCCCTCAAAAAAAAAAATGAGACAAGAGTTTTCACAGCCAGTCGCATCTACAGTGATGGTTGATCATTTAATACGTTTACCTTTCCCCAGTTTTGATAAGGTTTACACTACAGAATATAAGATTTCCCCATATCTAGTTTACACGTGTAAACTGTGACTGAGTGTGTTTTGTATGCAGTGCCTCCTACAGGCAGACACCTGTATCTACAAAAACAGTGTAACCCATAACCCCAGCCACGTGGCCGGAGCCAAGCACAGCAACTTACCGTTTGTTTATTTATATTTGTGCTACCTACTTCCTTACCTACATACTTAATTACTTACTTATGTACCTATATACATACACACCTACTTACTTACCTACTTCCTTGCTTTGTTACTTGTTTACTTCCTTACCCACCCACCTACCTATTTACTTAATTAAAATATTAAAGTTTGAGACAGACCTGTATGTGTTTTTGAGCTGTTCGGTTATGGTCCATATTCCTTTTGGCAATTCCAATTCCCCAAGGTTATGAGGGTCCCTCCGATGGACTCACAACGTCAAAATCCTCCCTAAATAAAGTCAGGAGATTGACTGGGCCATGCAAGCACCTTCACCTTCTTATTTATTTATTTATTTATTTATTTATTTATTATATGTCGAGTTATTTTGGCTGTATGTTTGGGCTTGTTGCCTTGTAAGAATGTCCATGTTCTCCCAAGATTCACTTTCTTTCTTTCTCACTTTCTTTTCGCTTTCCTGTTTCTTTTTCATCCCTTTGTTTTGTTTCCTTTCTTCCTTCTTGTCTGTCTGTCTTTCCCTTCTGTCGTCTCCAACACATTCTCCTCTATTATGTCCTGGTACATCTCTCCATTCATGTTTCCAGGTGCAGTTTGCATTAAAAGTCATGAGTCATGGTGGTGGGTAAATGCCATGGGCACACCTGCAAAACTGGAAGAATGTAAACCAGTGTTTAATTTTTGCTGTAGATCTATGTAGATGCTCATCTTAGCTCCCTTTAGGGCAGCCTATTGTAGTCTCTCCTCTGTACCTTGCTTCTGTTTCATGAACTCTTACTGTAGTTTGCTTGTTGTATTGGGTGTATGGGTCACCTGCAGAGAGGAATGTTTTATGTTGAACGCTTTCACTGTGATTTTAACTTCATGAATAATTGTACTTGTGTATTTTTATTTGCTGCACTATGTAAAACAGTGTGCTTACACACCCTAGGTAGTGCACTATATGTGTATTTGAAATGCAGTCGCTGTCAGTGGGCTTCCTCCTGTCCGGCAGGTGGCGGTAATGAGAGCGTGTGTGAGTGTGTGTTTTGGTTTGGAAGCGGCGCTTTCACACACAGGCAGTAAACAGAGGCAGAGAACAGGCTGTGTAACACTGAAGCTGAACACTCACTAGATATTTCTCTCCTTATTGTTTCAGCTCTGTCGCTGTAATGACGGTGCTGTGAGGAGGTCCGGGCTTTGTCGGTGTTTACCGGGACATTTACCGGGACGTTTACCGGGACGTTTACGAAGCTGGGTTTAGGGATATTATTGTTTGCGGTTTCCGGGTGTTTGATGAAGAGGAGGTCCGAGGCTGTCGGTCATGTTCTGAGGAGCTGAAGTGCAGTGCAGTGAAGAGGAGAAACACCGGGGATGCGAACATGGCATCGGTGCGTGTGGCAGTGCGCGTGCGGCCCATGAACGAACGGTGAGCGCGCGACACGCAGACCCTTTGATCCTTTGATCCTGACCGCTGAAATGCAGGCGAGGCGCAGTCTTCACCCGCTCCAGTGTTTTTACACGCAGCCGCTCTGCTTCACCTGTAGTGCACCGTGTAGTGTGAGCAAGCCCGCTATCCCTCACCATTACACCGCACTGCCCCACTGCGTCAGGGGGCATCCGGGATTCTTACCCAGCTGTGATTTATCACTGTTCACTTTTCTTTCTTTCCTTTTCTGTTTCCTGCTTGCTTTCTTTGTGTTTGTCCTCATTCGTTCTTCCTTTCCTTTCTCTCCCTCTCTCTCATTTCTTTTCCTCTTTCTTGCTTTTTGTTTCCTTCCTTCCTTCATTTCATTTGGTCTGTCTCTCTGTCTTTCTTTCCTGTCTATTCTTCCTTCCCTTCCTGTCTGTCTGCCCTCCCCTTCCGTCCGTCTGTCCGTCCTTCCTTCCTTTTTTCTTTCCTTTCCTTCCTATCTGTGCTTCATTCCTGTGTCTGTCTGTCTGTCCTTCCTGTCCATCCTTCATGTTCATTCTTCCTTCCATCCTTCATTCCTTTGTGTCTGTCCTTCATTCCTGTGTGTCTGTTTATCTGTCTGTCCTTTATTCCTCTGTCTGTCTGTCCATCCGTCATGTTCATTCTTCCTCCCATCCTGTCCTTCCTGTCTGTCTGTCCTTCTGTTCCTTCCTTCCTGTCCATCCTTTATTACCGTCTTTCTTTGATTCAACTAATCAGCTAATTAACATCTCTTCCTGAGTGGAAGTCTGTCTGTGTTTGTGCGAGTGTGTGTGTGTGTGTTTGTGCGAGTGTGTGTGTGTGTGTGTGTGTGTGTGTGTGTGTGTGTTGCTCGATAAGGAGTGTGCATGCAGTGGGTGACTTTTTGAAGGAACCCTCTCTGTGAATTTGGATGAATTCCTGGTCAGTCTCCAGGTGTTTTTTTTAGATTTAAGCTGTGAGGTACAAATTTGATTCTGACCGATCGATTGGTTTAAAGTGCTGTGACGGTGTTCGTAAAAAGCCGCCGCAGCGGGAAACGTGACGGTGTGATGAGCTCTCCGTGACTCGTCTGATCCAAACCTTGTTTTTCGTTTCTCCTCCGCAGGGAGAAGGAGCTCTCGGCCCAGGGCATCATCGAGATGGACGGAAACAAGACGACCATTACCAACTTAAAAGTAAGAAATACAGAGGCATCCTTCCTCCTGCTGCTGCTGAAAGATCCCATAATAAAAAAAGATCCGTTAAATGTGAACCGCACCAACACCTTTATCACATTCATGATTCATCGTCTCTCTCGTGCACTCCAGATCCCCGACGGCGTGACGGGCGACTCGGTGAGAGAGAGAACTAAAACGTTCACGTACGACTTCTCCTACGACTCGGGCGACCGCAGCAGCACCAGATTCGTCTCGCAGGAGAAGGTGATTTAAAATTCGGTAGAATATTTATTAGCCCAAACATGACCGCGTTGGGACGGGGGTCTGTACTGTCCCTGGTGTGTTTAAGGGTTTTTAATGTCTTACTCATGGCACTGGACTTGAACTTGTGCTGTCCTGGTTATAGACAAAAGGCTGATCATCTGAGTTGTCCTGAACTGTCTTGAGGTTATACGATGTCATGAGATATCATGAGATATCCCAAGTTATTAAGCACTTTTTTTAAGACATCATGAGCTGTCCAGAGATATCCTGAGCTATTCCAAGTAGCATGAGACATCTTGACATATCCAGAGATATCTTGAGCCATTCCAAGTATCATGAGATGTCCTCAGATAGCATGAGATGTCCTGAGATAGCATGAGATGTCCTGAACATCCTGAGCTATTCCAAGTATCATGAGATGTCCTGAGATAGCATGAGATATCTTGACATATCCAGAGATGTCCTGAACATCCTGAGCTATTCCAAGTATCATGAGCTGTCCTGAGATAGCATGAGATATCCTGAGCATCCTGAGCTATTCCAAGTAGCATGAGATGTCCTGAGATAGCATGAGATGTCCTGAGATAGCATGAGATGTCCTGAGATAGCATGATATGTTCTGAAATAGCATGAGATATCCTGAGATAGCATGGGATAATTTTACATATCCTGAGCATCCTGAGCTATTCCAAGTAGCATGAGATGTCCTGAGATAGCATGAGATGTTCTGAGATAGCATGAGATATCCTGAGATAGCATGGGATAATTTTACATATCCTGAGCTATTCCAAGTAGCATGAGATGTCCCGAGATAGCATGAGATATCTTGACATATCCAGAGATATCCTGAGCATCTTGACCTATTCCAAGTATCATGAGCTGTCCTGAGATAGCATGAGATATCCTGAGATAGCATGGGATAATTTTACATATCCTGAGCATCCTGAGCTATCCCAAGTAGCATGAGATATCCTGAGATAGCATGAGATATCCTGAGATAGCATGAGATATCCCGAGCTATTCCAACAACCATGCGATCTCCTGAGATGTCATGGGCGTTCTGGAGATATTGTGCGCTTTTTCTTGAGATATCATGAAGTGTCCTCAGAGACGTTATGAGCTAATCCCTGAGCTATCATGAGCTACCCTGATACATAACGAGACATTGAGAGAGAGAGAGAGAGAGCACGAGATACCATGAGCTATTCCGAGATATCATGAGATATTGTGAACAATCCTGAGGTATCCTGAGCGATCGTTAGTTATCCAAAAACTATCCCGAGTTCTATCATGAGATATTCCGTCATGAGATACGAGATGTTTTCAACAGACAAGTCTTTATGCGCTTTATAGCTGAGAATATAAGGATGAAAATAGTTTCTAAGTTGATTTTTCCTGCATATTAAGAGAATCCTGACATTATTAATGAGAGGGAAGGTGTGGAGGTGTTTCCAAGGCCATTTGAATAAGTTTCTAACAGGTTTCAGGTTTTGCTGAAGGCCCACGTACCGGCTGTCTGGCGGTTTTATAACTGTGGTCGAGTTGTGACTTGTTAATAAACCGGACTGACCTGTTCTACAAAGTAACGTGAGCTGCGTTTTACAACAGTTATGTAGGACAATAAATTGTTCGAATGTCCATTCATGCTCAGGAAATCATTTGAATGGTTTAGGAACATTTGTACACATGAACACCATGAATACTCATGAATATGCAAATTAGAACCACACCCTTCTCCTCTTGCCATATCGGATACCTAGCTAGGTCGATACCAGCGATCAAGTCTTGATGAGATATTACCGTAACATCCACCACTTGTAAATCATTAGCATTGGACGACTTCGCTAGCTAGCTTGTAACACCGGTTCTGCGGCTAAAACGTTATGCTAACCATGTATTCATCTTTAACCGCTAAGAGTTTGCGTATTGAACCACGATAGGTCAAGTCAGTTTGAGACCTCACAAACTGTGCGCGTATGTAGCTCCGCCCTCAAACATACGTTTTTGAGAGACTTTTGAAAGCCGTTAAAGGCTTCTTTCACGTATTCACGTACGCGAACAACTCGTTCTCGCTGGGGCTTTAACAGAAAACGGTCCAGACTTATTAGGTCTGTTCTGGGAACGTTTGTACTCGGGCTCCTAAATCAGCTTATCATCTGGTCTCCTACCTTTTGGGTCGAGCCTGTTTTGTTTTAGTATGAATGTAGGTCAGCGAATCACAACGCATGCGCAGATCATCGAGGAGAATTTGGTGTCCCTGAAGCACGAAGTGGAAAAACATGGATTTGGCGTACGGTCTTAATTCCGACCCTAATCCTCCTTCTTAATCTGGCTAATTCAGATCTTCAGAAACATAAGAACGTTGGGTATGTTAGATCGCTAACCTTTGGCAGACTTGGCTACCGAAGGGGTCCACCTCCTTACCTTCAGTCCAACACCCCCCTGATCATGAAACCCAGCAACGCTTCCGCTGGACTGATCTTGTTGAGTTGTTGTGCAGCTGCTTGTTTGCATTAACACCTGCCTTCATGTGGGCCATAACGGTGTTGTTTTCAGCTAATTCGTTAGCTAACGAACCTGGAGATGGCATGTAGGCCTGGCAAGAGATACTAATTAATGATGCTCTTAAATATCAGCTAGCTGCGTATACCATGAACATTCATGATCCCACTAATTGGAAGGGTATAAAAATCACCCCATGCCAAGCAGAACCAAAGACTGGTCTCGCACTTGTTAAAAATCTCGCAGGGTTTTCCAACTCTGAAAAGATTCTCGTCCAGATCCTTCGTAGTTTTGGTCAAACATCAGCCTTCTCCGTAATTGATTTTTATTTTTATTTTTCTAAGACGTATCAGTAACCCCTCTGTAAGTCTACACTCATCTCCTAGTCTCCATCACTTCCTATTTTATTTATAGCTTCCTCTGGTATGAGGGCGGAGGTGATTATTTTCAAGCAACCAGATCTTTTTGTGTATCGTTTTAGTCTCCGAATTTTATGCCGTGACATGTTATATGGACGTGAAGGAGAAAACGGTAGCGGGCTTAAAGCGGAGCCTTGTGGAACGCCGTAGTGTGCTTTTTCTTGAGGCTTTTAACAGTCTCCGCTACACAGGTAATGTCCTGTCAAGTCATTTTCCACCATGTGCTCCTCTTTTAGGTCTTTAAGGATCTGGGTTCAGATGTTCTCAAGGCAGCGTTCGAGGGCTACAACGCCTGCATCTTCGCTTACGGACAGACGGGCTCGGGGAAGTCCTACACCATGATGGGCAACCAGGTAAGAGAAGTGACCTGTTCCTCTTCTCGCGAATCATTTTACATACAATAGCCGGCTAAATGCCTCGTTCTCTCTTCACTTCTGTAAAATCCCAGACCGATATTTCTGATCTCACGAGCTACTTATGTAAAACGGCCTAAATGGGGGAAAATCTCTCATGCGAAACCGAAAAAGCAAAACACCAAGCATGTCTTTTCCACGAGCGGGGAACTGTACTTCGACTTAAACCTTTTTATTTATTTTTTTTTGTTTGGCCGGACAATTCCTTTAACTTTCTGTAACGCCGCTCGGTCGCTTTGTGTTTGCACTGCAGGGAGACGTGGGGCTGATCCCGAGGATTTGCGAGGGCCTGTTCACCCGGATAACCGGTATGACCCGTCGTGATGAAGCCTCCTTCCGTACGGAAGTCAGGTGGGTGACATGAGGGTCAGAGGTCAGCGTCTAAAAGTCAGGAGTCATCCACGAAGGGAAAAAGGGTTCTTGCGTCATAGATGTATACGCACATGTACAAACCGTAGTCCTGTGAAGATTGGGGGTTTGCTCTAGGTACGTCTCTAAAATTGTCCGTAGTGTATGAATGTACCCTGTGATGAGTTGGCACCCCGTCCAGGGTGTGCCCTGGGTTCCCTGGGATAGGGTCCAGGCTCCACGCGACCCTGTGTAGGATAAGCGGTACGGAAGATGGATGGATGGATGGATACTGATGGATGACTTCATGCGCTGTGAACCTCCCCTACGCTGATGACCCACAGCCGTATGCCTCAGCCCCATCAGATATCTTTTTTCTTTTGTTATTGTTTTCAAACGTAGTTATTTGGAGATCTATAACGAGCGCGTGCGAGACCTGCTGAGGAGAAAGCTGGCGAAGACGTATAACCTGCGAGTACGAGAGCACCCGAAAGACGGCCCTTACGTCGAAGGTAGGACCGATTTACACTACTCACACTCACACCTTTTTCGACCAGACCGCGCTATTATATGCGCTACATAGCGTTTAGTTGAATTAAAACGCAGTCTAGTGTGGATGTCGAGTCGCAGTGCTGCTCTGTCGTGTCTCAGACCTGTCGAAGCACCTGGTCCAGAACTACGGCGACGTGGAGGAGCTGATGGAGGCGGGAAACATCAACCGCACGACAGCTAGCACCGGCATGAACGACGCCAGCAGCCGCTCGCACGCCATCTTCACCATCAACTTCACACAGGTAACCCACGCACCTCAGAGGGCGGAGTCGTTGGAATCTGTTTTATCATTAGTTAACAGGCTTTAACTCCCTCGTTGTAGCCTGGAACGCGTTACAGTCCTTTCCTGAAACTATAACGAATCTAAACACGGGTGTTTGCATTATTTTATACGCGTTCCAAGCAAAGCTATATAACCTGGCTAGTGCGAGGACGAGGGTCTGCCATTGGTGTGTCAGCTAAAGGTAATAATTCCTAAAAAACAAGGTATTGGACATGGTCATCTGGCTGCATTTACACGAATCAGTAGCCAGCTAGATGAGGAAACACTGTTTCTGTTCGTTCTTTTATAAGGAAAGGTTATGATGTATTTCAGGCTAAGCTAGTGTGCTTTTATACAAGGTTGTGATTGGAGTGTTTAGCTGAAAGCCCCATAACAGAAAGTGTTAAACATCGCTAGCTGATCACGGTTACACTGCGAGGCTGTAAATGTAAGTGGATGAACGGCTGGTGCGTTTGGTGGTTAGTTACAGTCGTGCTGTAAAATGAAGCATGTAATTAGCGTGTAAAAGTCCTATAAAAGAACCGCAGGGCGATCCAAACAGCAGCGAAATGAAATGCACATAAAATGAAATAAAACAATATAAGAAGCAATAAACAGCATCAAGAGACAAAACCACCTTCCTGTCTGTTTCTCCCTCTCCTTCTTTCTCCCTCCCTCTCTCTCTCTATCCCTCTCCTTCTCTCTCCCCTCTCTCTCTATCCCTCTCTCCCTCTCCTTCTCTCTCCCCTCTCTCTCTATCCCTCTCCCCCTCTCCTTCTCTCTCCCCTCTCTCTCTATCCCTCTCCTTCTCTCTCCCCTCTCTCTCTATCCCTCTCTCCCTCTCCTTCCCCCCTTTCTCTCCTTCTCCCCTCTCTCTCTCTCTCCCTCTATCTCTCCTTCTCCCCTCTTTCTTTCTCTCTCTCCCCTTCTCTCCCTCTCCTTCTTCCCCCCTTTCTCTCCTTCTCCCCTCTCTCTCCTTCTCCCCTCTCTCTCTCTCTCTCCCCTTTTCTCCCTCTCCTTCTTCCCCCCTTTCTCTTCTTCTCCCCTCTCTCTCTCTATCTCTCCTTCTCCCCTCTTTCTTTCTCTCTCTCCCTTTCTCTCCCCCTCTCCTTCTCTCCCTCTCCTTCTTCCCCCTTTCTCTCCTTCTCCCCTCTCTCTCTCTCCCTCTATCTCTCCTTCTCCCCTCTCTCTCTCTCCCTCTATCTCTCCTCCTCCCCTCTTTCTTTCTCTCTCTCCCTTTCTCCCCCCCTCTCCTTCTCCCCCCCTTTCTCCCCTTCTCCCCCCCTTTCTCCCCTTCTCTCCCTCTCCTTCTTCCCTCTCTCTCCCTCTCTCTCCAGGCGAAGTTCGATGCGGAGATGCCGTGTGAAACAGTGAGTAAGATTCACTTGGTGGATCTGGCAGGCAGCGAGAGAGCAGACGCAACAGGCGCCACCGGCGTTCGCCTCAAAGAAGGAGGCAACATCAACAAGAGCTTGGTTACCCTCGGCAACGTCATATCTGCCCTGGGTAAGGGCAGAATTTTAACCGTAAAGGAGCCTTCGTGTTTGGGACAGTCTTCAGAGTCATCGTAACTTATCGCACTCTGCAAATATGGCATTTATTTATTCCCCATCACTCGCTATCTTGTCTTACATTGGGATGGCGCTCTGACACGTGGCAGCTATGTTTATAGTGATGAACACGAGTAGACTATCTCGCTAACTCTCTCTCTCCGTCTGTCCCCTCTGTCTCTCTAGCCGATATGTCTCAGGACGGCGGGAGCAGCCATCTGAAGAAGAAGCAGGTGTTTGTCCCTTACAGAGACTCTGTCCTCACGTGGCTTCTCAAAGACAGTCTGGGAGGAAACTCCAAAACCATCATGATCGCCAGTCAGTAGCTGAAGACACAAGCCGACACAAATAGTGCTCTTAAAGTGTATTTATATAGATATCTGTCTGAGGCGTACAGCCTACAGACGACTATACGCTCTACCCCACGTTTTTAAAAATGGATATACATGTCACGTGCTAGGCTTCGTGCTAGCTCTGTTAGCAGATTAGCAGTACAAGATGCTTCTCATGTAGGTGTCCAGATCCCCAGGGTTAAAAAAAATTAAAAATTCTACTTTGGCGTTATTGTTTATATTTAGATAATCGTGTTTTTGATCCACTTTTGGCTGGACATCACAGCGACAAGAGACGCATTCTAGAGTGCAGTACGGTATAATATACGGTGTAATATACATTCTTTCCCCCTGCTTTCCTCTCAGCCATCTCGCCTGCGGACGTGAACTACGGCGAGACCCTGAGCACGCTGCGCTACGCTAACCGCGCCAAAAACATCATCAACAAACCCACCATCAACGAGGACGCCAACGTGCGGCTGATCCGGGAGCTGAGAGCCGAGATCGCTCGCCTCAAAGCCCTGCTCGTACAGGGAAATCAGGTCGGGGGCTTTATCAGAAATAAAAATACAGGATGCTCTTCGTAGCTCGCTTTCAGAGCGCCGAGTGCGGATTTGAGAGTTCAGGGCAGTAATTCATTATTTAATTGTATTTTCATCTCCTCAGATAGCACTTCTGGATTCACCCACAGCTCTGAGTATGGAGCAGAAACTGCACCAGAACGAGGCTCGGGTAAACCCCGCCTTTAATCAGCAGCGCCGCCAGAAACACTCAGTTTACCTTTCTTACTTCCTGTCCTTTCCTTTCTTTCTCTTTTTTCCTTGCTTTCTTGCATCTTTCCATTTTCTATCAAATTTCCTGCTTTTGCCGTCCTTCCTTCCTTATTTTTCTCTTTATTTTTTTCTCTTCTTACATTCTTTTTCTTGTTTTCCTGCTTATTTTCTTTTTACTCGATTTCTTTTCCTGCTTCGTCCTGTTTTATTATTTTCCTTTTCTTTTCATCTTGCTTGCTTTCTCTTAACGTCTACTTTTCTTGTTTCCTTTCCATTTCTGTTCCTTTATTTTTTCCCCTTGTTTTTTTTCTCTCTTTTGGATTGCATTCTGGGTTTCTTTCATTTTCCTTTTTTTCTGTCTTCCTTCCTTTACTTTTTCTTTTCTTTCTTTCCTTTCTTTTTCTTTTCATTCTTATTCTTTTCTTTCTTTCTTTTCTTCTTTCTTTCATTTCTTACTTTCTTTTTCTTTTCTTTCATTGTTTTCTTTCTTTCTTTCTTTCATGTATTCATTCATTTTTTGTTCTTAGGTCCTGGAACTGACAAAGGAGTGGGCAAACAAATGGAATGAAACACAGAACATTCTTAAGGTACTGACAATCTTCAGCACTGTTTCTGTAAATAAAATCATTTTTAGCCATGCTGTCATATATATATATACACACACACACACACACACACAGTTTGGGACCATGGCTACTTCCAGTAGTTTTAGTCACAAAGGGCTATGTTAGTAATTTCTCTGACCAGTTGATGTTTGTAACCTCACCGTGTGTGTGTGTGTGTGTGTGTGTGTGTGTGTGTGGTAGGAGGAGACTCTAGCTCTGAGGAAGGAAGGGATTGGTGTGATCCTGGACTCGGAACTTCCTCATCTCATCGGCATCGACGACGACCTGCTCAGCACCGGCATCATCCTCTACCACTTAAAGGTGTGATTTCCAAAACACAGTTTTTCATAAAGACCCACTACAGTCTGAAGCCATTAGTTGTAAATCTAAATTCATCCCTGAAGTCTCATGGTTTCGGTCACGGTGTCGGTGTACAGAGGAACTTTCCACGGCCCGGGGTTCAGGAAGATTGTTGTGTTCTGAGGAATTTACGAGTTCATAAGTCTAGCCTAATCCCGTTATAGGCTGATAAGTTTTGGTTACAGATTGGAGCAGAATCTTTTGTCATTACGATCTGGGTTCTGGTGTGTTGTTGCAGGAGGGGAGGACGTTCGTAGGCCGGGAAGACGCCGTTAATGAACAGGACATCGGTAAGCTTGTCTGGGTCAAGACTCTCCTCTAAATAGAGCGTAGTGTAGTTATGGAGTTCTTGCTGTTGCAGTGGGATGGACTAATGACGTAACATTTTCCCATTTTCATTATATTGTAGAATAGAATCTCTATTGGTCAATGTATTGCTGTAAAAAAAATTTTCTTTGCATGTCCTGAGGTCATGATCACAAAGCCAGCCTCTTTAACCAATCAAACGCACTTTCAACTAACCACGCAGTATACCAAGCACCAAACCGACCATCATCCTTTTCATGAATCACCCAGTCACACACTCAACCAAACCAACTAACCAACCTTCCAACCAATCCACACAAGACCAAACTGACTAACCAGTGACCACACAGCAAACCGTACATCTGCCTTCTCAGCCACTCGCCCAACCATAACAACCGACCTTTCCATCTATGCAACCACTCACAAACCACTCAACCAATCCACACACAGAAAAGACCTACGGGAATACATTTAGAGAACACAAGGGTGACAGAGTATGTAGTTTATTGAGAATCACTATCATATATATATCATACACTGGGGAGGGGACAGGACTCGTCGGAGAATAATCAGTAGGGGAAGGATAATATGGTAATATTAACGGGACCTCCACAGAGGGTATGGTAGACAGATGAGCCTCAGTTTGAGTAGATACATGAGTATAGGTCACCGTTGGAATAATACGATAAACGGGCGGATGAGGAAACCCTGGGGGTATAGGTGAGGAGCAGAGCAGTAATGCCCACTGCCAAACGTGCCAGCTGATGGCGTAGATAAACCAATCAACCTCACAAAAAACGGCTATCCAAACATCAACCAATGAACCAATCACCAAAACAACCCACCAACCAATTTATACAAGACCATACCAATCCACCAACTCCACCTAAACAAACAATTACCAAATGAATTTACACAAGTCCATACCGATCAATCAATCACCCAACAAACTAACCAATTACCCAACCAACCAACTGCTCAGTCAGTCACCTGACCAACCACTCAACCAACAAATCGCCCAACCAACCACTAAGCCAATCACTGAATCTGCCTTTTCACCTGACGGATCCCTCTCCGTCCCTCCCAACCAACCAGCCAACCCATCAACTACCACTTTCACTGTCCAAGAAAAAGTTTATACATCACACAGCAAAAGATCACACAGGAGCCCGAACAGCTTCCCATGAAACATTTCATAGAGTGTAAAGTATTGTTAGTCGCAATGGAATAAAAGAGTTTCTAAACCGCTCACTCGCCTCCTGTGGCTTCCACCTGCAGAGTCAGAGAATGGTGCTGCCTTTTTAATTTTTTGATTTATTTATTCTCGCCACATGCTTCTCAAAGATGTCAGTCAGCCGATCTCACCCGCCAGATGGATCCTTTCAGCACTTTTTAGATCACAGCGTGATAAGATTTCACTCTGTCTCTCTCTTCAGTTCTGCATGGCTTGGGACTGGAGAGCGAACACTGTCTGTTTGAGAATCAGGATGGCACCGTGACGCTGATCCCTCTGAACGAGTCACAATGCTCCGTCAACGGTGTTCACGTCACCGAACCCTGCCAACTCAACCAAGGTCAGCTAGACGCTCCGTCTTACTTTCTGTGTCGAGCTGCGGGTGCACGATTGGCAGGCAACGATGAGCTGTCACATATGTAATGGGTTTCGTCCTGATATACCCTTTGAACCTGTAGGACAGTCTCGATATGATGTTGTAGTCTGATTGCGCTGATTTTTACGTGATACAGGAGAGCATGCTCATCGAGCTCATTGGTCAATATGACAAATTCCATCACAATGAATGACAGACAGCTAGTGTGACTGGGAAGAAGGAAAAAGGCTCTGGGTTACTGATCAGAAGGGCAGGAGTTTAAGCCCCAGCACTGCCAAGCTACCACTGTTGGGCCCTTGAGCAAGGCCCTTAACCCTCAAACGCTCAGTAGTATAAATGAGATAAATGTAAGTCGCTCTGGATAAGGGCGTCCGCCAAATGCTGTAAAAATGATTTAAAAATAAGAACATGACCTTGTCGTGACCTCAGTGTTGAAGATTGGCTCGCCTGCCCTCCTATTGTGGAAGTTAGCATCTCACTGTGAACGTTTATGGAGGGAAAAACAAATCTGCAACGAAATTGTGCTAGAAATCTCGCTTGAAACCCGGACTTTACCCGGTATCTGGACATACCCCGGTCTTACAGTGTTTGGTTCTTGTCTCTTTCTCTTATCTTTCATTCCTCTATCTGTCCGGTCAGTAGTTTGGGCCGTTCTGCTTGTTTGTGTGTTTGTGTGGACTTTGAACATCTCTGTTCCAAGGTGCTGTAATCCTGCTGGGCAGGACCAACATGTTCAGATTTAACCATCCTAAAGAGGCAGCCAAACTGCGTGAGAAGAGGAAGGTCAGTCTCTCTCTCTCTCTCTTTTACTTTCACTCTGCAAGCTCTCACTCTTTACCTACATTTAGTTTGGCATTTTATTCTCCTCGTTTTTGTTTTCCAGAGCGGTCTGCTCAGCACGCTGAGTCTCTCTATGACCGATCTCTCCAAGTCCTGTGAAAACCTCTCTACGGTCATGCTCTACAACCCTGGGTAAGCAGCTCTGTACGTGTACGTGTGCTGATTCTGCTTCCTCCTCCTGTTCTTCCTCCCATCGTAGTGCTCCTCCCCAATTCTGTCTCTCCCGGCATGCCGTCCCTGGTACCGCTCGCCTGCGCCCGGATTTAAAGACCTACTTCACCCAGATATGCTAACGTCGCTAACGACGAGCCAAACCCAACAGGAACAAGTCCGCTTGCTAGCTTATATCGAACGTTGAGATAATGTTAGCATCTTTGGGTGATTTGTATTATTTTTTGAGATGCCAGCGTTTGGCCAAAACGCACCTCAGATATTTCCGTTTTCCATTTCTGCGCCTGAGATTTTGCAGCAAGTCTTTCTTTCCAAGGGCGTCAGGTGTTTAGAACGGACAGACGCTTTCTGAACGAGTCTGACAAGGCTTGTTTTTCATTATTCTGTGAGTGCGAGTCTTCAGCCGCAGTGTTTTAATGCTGTGTTTCTGAACTTCCCTGATCACAGTCTCTACACAGAAAAGGGACCGGTCTTTCTCAGGTAGACCAACCAATGACCCCCCCCCCCCCCCCAAAAAAAAAAAGTGTCCTAACATCAGCTGTCTTTTTAATGTCAGTGTTAGGTGTGAGTTTTTGTTCTTTAATGCAGCCCATTGCCTACTGACAACGTTTATTCTCCATTTTATTTATTTATTTGTTTGTTTGTTTGTTTGTTTGTTTGCATTGACTACGATTCTTGCTTAAGGACATTTTAGAATCTGTCACAAATGCAGCGTTTGCCAATTGATTTTGATTTCGATTTCAATGGAACGGGCGTTAACGTACGGCATCGCGTAAACATGACGCCTCGACGTCCGTTTACAAACTGCACAAACTGAGTTCAACATTTTAAGGATTAAACATCTGAGGCGACCGTGTTTCACTCAATTGGGGATGTTTCAGGATGTGGATATCCATGTTTAAATCCATTTTTGGGTCACATGATTTCTGGTCTTGGGGAGGGGGGATGGGAATGGAGGGGAGGGGAGGGGAGGGGGGATAAGAGGGCTGGGGAAACAGCATAAAAATCATCTATACCCAGACACACCTAAAACAAACATGTTTTTGACGGATCTTAAAATGTCCTTGTGAATGTAGCGTGAGTTGTGATGCACGCCGAGTATAAGTGTGTAAGTGTGTGTTGATGCTCATTGCTTTGTATGAGGCAGCTCATTTCCTGCACGTGTGTGTGTGTGTGTGTGTGTGTGTTTATTGTGCAGTGTGGTAAAACTGTCTGTTCTGATTGTTTGTTTGCCATTTGATTGACATGTTAAAAGTGTGTGTGTGTGTTTATTGTGCAGTGTGGTAAAACTGTCTGTTCTGATTGTTTGCTATTTGAGTGACATGTTAAAAGTGTGTGTGTTTGCTCGGTTAACAGTGTGTCGTGTTTTCCAGACTGGAGTTTGAGAGGCAGCAGCGAGAAGAGCTGGAGAAGCTCGAACACAAAAGGTCTGTGGTGTTGTGTGTGTGTGTGTGTGTGTGTGTGTGTGTGTGTGTGTGTGTGTGTGTGGGGGGGGGGGGGTGGGGTTGGGGGGAAGCCAAAACATGTAAATGAATCATAATCTAAGGTGGTTATGGAGTGTGTGTGTGTGTGTGTGTGTGTGTGTGTGTGTGTGCGCGCGCACCACAGGCGTCTGATAAAGGAGATGGAGGAGAAGCAGAAGTGTGAGAAGGCGGAGCTGGAGCGCATGCAGCAGGAGGTGGAGTCTCAAAGGAAGGAGTCTGAGCAGGTGCAGCTGCGCATCCGCAGGCAGGAGGAGAGTCTGCGCAAACGCAGCCAGGACATCGAGAGCCGCATGAGGGACCTGCTGGCTGAGAAGGAGCGCTTCCAGGTGGGGCTTCGTTGGGGGGGATGCGATTGGTTACAGAGGCATAATGAGTGTGTAGAGAATAGTTACAGTGGAATTAGACGTGGGAACTGATCTCTGATTGGTCACAGTGGTGTTAGGGGAGAGACCTGTAGGTTGTTTGGTTCCTGTACGGTTAGGGGGGGGAACTGTGTAGAGATTAGTTGATGTGGCGTTAGAGGGTGGGAACTTTTGTATATAATAGTTACAGTAGAATTAGTGGTGGGAACTGCTCTCTGATTGGTTGCCATGGGGTGGGAACTGTTTGGAGATTGGTTACAGTGACGTTAGGGGGCGGGAACTTTGTTAAGAATAGTTACCGTAGAATTAGGGGTGGGAACTGCTCTCTGAATGGTCACAGTGGTGTTAATGGAAGGAAAAGAGTTTTAAAGCATTATGGTGAGGTTGGGGGCAGGAACTACACTCTGATTGGTCACAGAGCGCATCTTCCAATTGGTCACGGTGGGAACTGAAGCGTGTGTATTTTTTTTTTGCTGAATTATTCACTAAAGTGAGATGGTTCAACCCTTTCCAGGAGGAGCGTCACAGGGATCAGCAGGAGCAGAAACAGAGGAGAAGACCTCAGCAGCTGGAGCAGCATCTGGAGGAGGAGTCGGAGGAAGGGGAGGTGCAGGAAACGGAGGCGCGAGAGGAGGAGGAGGAGGAGGAGGAGGAGGTGCAGGCCAGGAGAGAACACGCCGAGCAGACGGAGCTCTTCAGAGAACTGGAACGTCTGAAACGGGAGCGAGAAGAGCAGGCTGTTAAAATCCAGCTGGAGAGGAGGTGAAGCCTGACAACACTTACACTTCACGTAAAAACACGTTTAGAATTTCACGTTTAAAAAAAAAAAAAAATGACCTGTTCCACACGTAGACGTCTGGAGGAGCGGGAGCGGGAGCAGCTCTCTCTTGTGGGTCGTCTGGAGGAGCAGCTGCGGGAGCGGAGCGAGGAGGCGGCGGCGCTGTTGAACCGAGACGAGGCTCGGCGCCTGGAGGAGGAGCAGCGGACGCTCGCCGAGATCCGGGAGGGACTGCTGCTCGCGAAGGAGGCGCGGGTGGACGGCGAGGACGCGGGCGAGGAGGCGCTGAGGAGTGCCAGGGAGCGGTACGAGATCTTCAAACAGGAGCAGGTGCAGGAGCTGAGCGTGTTGCTGGAGGGGCTCTCGCAGCAGAAGGAGCGGCTTGAGAAGGAGGTGGCCAATGATCACGCCGCCCTCGGAGTCCTGCAGCACGCACACAGGGAGAAACAGAGACAGGTAGGAGGACGCGCTGTCTCTAGTGGAACGTCTCATACCGACTGCTTTTTTTTATTAAAGTTAATCTTAATCACAGTTTCTGTTTTGATGTAAAGTGGGCGGGATTAATCGTGGGTAAAGCTAACCAATCACAAGGTTGATACTGCTCCTCTCTGATGTTGACCCAGCTTCCATCAAAGCCTTCATGCTTGAACAAGTCTCTTCAAGTATCAGCAACATGAGTTCGCAGGATTGATTTAACCTAGCGAGCACTAACTTGGAAATCTAGAGACGATCGAAATCCGACAAAGCTAGCAAAAGCTGACCTAGCGAGTAAGCGTTGGACTAGCGAAAGAAATGTAATGTGTAATTCTCTCCATGTCCCCCTGACCCGCTCCTGTCGTAGGTGCGTGAGACGGTGGCTTTGGGGGCGCAGGACTCCTTGTCTCTCCTTCAGGAGGAGGCTCAGCTCTCTCAGGCCGAGCACAGGCTGCAGTGTAAAGAGCGGCAGCTGCTCTCTCTGCATCAGAACCACCTGCCCGCTGTGTCGGAGGAGCTGCACCGGGCCGAGGAGGCGCTGGAGAGAGTGCGGGGCAGAGAGAAGGGGGGCAGCCCCGAGCTGGTGGAGAAGGAACTGGACGAGATGCTGTATCAGGTCAGAAAACACGAACTGGTGTTGTGTCATTATTAGTGTCCGCTCTGATCAAACTGTGTAAAAGGGTGTTGTTTTTTTTTAAACGTATTTGTTTTTATGGATCTCCGTTACGTTTTCTACAGCAGTAAACACGTTTGCTTCCTGCAGCAGATTTCTTCCTTCTTCAGGAGGGGCTTTTCATTAAAAAATAAAATCGATCAAAAATTGTTGGTTAAAAAAAACAAACAAAAAAACCCCACTTTTGGCTTAAACGCTGTTTTTAAAATTATTGGCACCCCTATCTACAATTAATAGGTAAAGAATCGCAGCAATAACGTGTGATCCAGCATCCAGGATGCTTGATATTTCTTTTTCCAATTGGACAAAAATGCTGACGTAAGGCACGTTTTATGAATGAATGAGTTATTATTAGTCCCGTATACATTACAGCACAGGGAAATTCTTTTCTTCGCATATCCCAGCATGTTAGGAAGCTGGGGTTAGAGTGCAGGGTCAGCCGTGATACAGCGCCCCCTGGAGCAGAGAGGGATAAGGGTCTTGCTCAAGGGCCCAACATGGCAGCTTGGCTGATCAGTAACCCAGAGCCTTAACCGTCAAGCCACCACTGCCCCATATTCCTAATACCATCTCTGTAGAACTGTGAATGCGGGACAATTCAATAATGAATCCATTAAAATAATGGTGGAACGCCTTCAGTTGTATACGAGCTATGAAGGAAAATCGAGACTCGTATCGCTATTTCCTCGTATTACTATTTCATGTGCTTTGTGTTTTTACTCTAAAAGGCAGAAAGTGCTGGTTTAACTCTCCTCCTTTTGACCTCGTTCTCTCCTCCATCAGATCGAGAAGGAGCTGGAGGAGAAGCAGGAGCGTCTGTCTCAGCACAGCGCCAGCGCCGAGCAGCTCCTGCAGCTGCAGCAGACCTACGAGTTCACGGCCAACGTGGCGCGGCAGGAGGAGAAGGTGCGGCGTAAAGAGCAGGAGATCCTGGAGACGAGGGAGAAGCAGCAGAGGGAGGCGCTGGAGCAGGCGGTGGCCCGGCTCCAGAGGAGACACTCGGCCCTGCGCCGGAGCCTCAGCCTGGAGCCCGAGGCCGAGGAGGCCCGCAGGAGGAGCATCGTGGCCTCCATGGGACACAACGGCACACGGAGCACTGCGGTACCCGAGCTCGACCAGAAGAGGTGTGTGTGTGTGTGTGTGTGTGTGTGTGTGTGTGTGTGTGTGTGTAAAAATGCTACAGATTCTAACTTAGTTTGATTCATATTTGTGAATATGTCTCTGCTTTCTATGCAAAGTGGGCGGGGCTACACTGGGAAAAATGTTCGCATAACGACCAATCACAAGGCCGATTACTTATCAAGCTAACTTAGCAAGGTAACGCCAACTGACTGACCGTGATGACTACCGTAACATCCCGAAGCTAACGTTGCAAGTGACGGCTAACAAGCGAGAACTAGCCTGTATGCTACCGTGCTAATACTTTATGTTGTTGTTGCTGCTTGAGGGAGTTTTAGACAGCAGGCTGTCAATCAAGTTTATGAATCTTTTTATGTAATCTTTGATATAGAATTGATGTAACACTCAAGTTTGGTATAAAACAAACCATTTAAATATTTTACCCCATACTGTTTGGACTTCCACATTAACACGTCTCTCTGTGTCTGTGTGTGTGTGTGTGTGTGTGTGTGTGTGTGTCAGTGTCAGGATGGAGATGGAAATTGCTCAGCTAAAGCAGAGGATCAGTGAGAGTGAGGCGAGTGGGCGGAGCCTCTCTGTGAGCAGTGATGAGAAGACCAATGTGGGGAACTGTCCGATGAGCCCCATCCAGAGTCTCAACACAGTGCTGCCTCTCACTGACGACCGGTATCCGCTTAAACACACACACACACACATACACGTTATTATAGGAGAATAATTTTCCTTCAGAGTGCATTATTCCTTAGGTATTTTGCAAACCCTATATTGAATCGTTACTCTGTGTGTGTGTGTGTGTGTGTGTGTGTGTGTGTTTAGATTAAAAGCATACATTGAAGAAGAGGTTCAGAAGAGGCTGCGGCAGATGAACCTGCAGAACACGGACAATAACAACGGTCTGTCGCTGTCCTCGGAGTCGCTGCAGGTATCCGTACATTCTCAGTACTTTTTAAAAAAATACTTTAAAAAAAAAATACTATAAACGTGGGGGCACGTTTCCCTTGCACCTCTGGAGGTGGGGCTTCGCATCCCGTTTGAAACCCGAGTTAGCATGTTTCCTCCTGGTACTCCGGTTTCCGCCCCCAGTCCAAAGACTTGCGCTGTAGGCTGATTTGCATTTCCAGATTGTCCCCCGCGGCCCCTGGGACAGCCTCCAGGCTCCCCGCGGCCCCTGGGACAGCCTCCAGGCTCCCCGCGGCCCCTGGGACAGCCTCCAGGCTCCCCGCGGCCCCTGGGACAGCCTCCAGGCTCCCTGCAACCCTGTGTAGGATCAGTGGCAGGGAAGATGGATAGATGGATGCATGATTTGCCCCAGGCTGGACAGAAGAAGCCCCTGCTTGGCCAAATCAGAAATAAACTGCAGTTTTGCACTGAATGCCCATTAACACTTGGATGTAAGACTCGCTTTGGTGGAAGTGGAGGAAGTCCTTCTGCGATCATGTACCTCTTCAACACTTAGATTTCCGCAAATCTTGCTACACGTGAACGTACACTTAATAAACTAATTCCCTAACGCTTCCGTCCATCCAGGCTCTGGTATCGAAAACAATCCGATCGGAACCCGAATTGTTTCACAGAGGAGATAGGGTATAAATAAAGCTGTGTTTTACACCGGTTTAATAAGTCGTGTTCAACTCAACAGGAGGACGAGGAAGTTAGTGAGCACAGCTCTGTTAGAATGAACGAGCAGGTAAGCAGACGCCTCGTCCAATCAGCACTGGTGGTGTGTAACCGGGAATGATTTGCATGCTCTGAACCTGCGTAATACCCATAGATCTTTGCAGCGGGTTAACAGGGATAAAACGGGGATCATTTGTTCTGCTTCTTGGAAACACCACTGACTCTTTGCATGCTCCAGACTGACACGTTGCCTGTTTATTCAACATTTCGGACTACGTGTTACGAGTGTACTTGAACGTGAGTGTGTTCTCCAGATCAAGTACACGAGTTGTAACCATGCTGATGTTTCTCGTTAACACTAATACGAGGCAAAAGTGCTGTTTTCCAGGAAGTACAAACAAACAAATGTCTGGTACATTAAAGTGATGTATATTGATTTATTTTAAAAGATGCATCACCGGTTTGGTGGGTGCATCGTAAGGTCTTGACACAATGGTGTTCCCTAATGATTTATTGAATTATCTTGTTACAGAACACCCATACACATCCCGTGGATCCACGTAGACAGAAGTATGAGGTATGATCTCGCTATGAGCTGTGAGAAACGTGGGAGATATATATATATATATATATATATATATATATATATATATATATATATATTTATATAAACTAAATCTCGCTCTATACATTGTTGTTTAGCGCTTTGTGTCAGTACCGTTAAGTCCAAGTCCGGACAGCTTGAAGGATCCGGTGAAGATCAGCATCCCGCGCTACGTCCTCCGGGGACAGGGCAAGGACGAGCACTACGAGTTTGAAGTCAAGGTTTGTTTCAGAGGATTGTGCTTTTATCCTGCTGTAATAGCAGCTCCGGGACCCGAGGCATCCAACCTTAATGACATTACATATCTTCTTTAGCTTTGTACTGGAGCTAGCAAGGCTAATTTAGCTAAAAATGCAATAATCATGTAAATCACACATTCTCTCCAAACTACATTGCTTAGCTCTGTAATATAGTACCGTACATGGAGCTTGTTGTTTCTGTAGTCTAATGTGTCTTTCGGCGCGTTGTTAGATCACAGTTCTGGATGAAACATGGACTGTGTTTCGACGCTACAGCCGCTTCAGAGAGATGCACAAATCCCTCAAAATGAAATACCCAGAGGTAAACTCGCTAACCTTGCAGGATCGCACACACGTACAGCTGTCTAATGGGTCGGTTAAATTTCCCTCTCTCTTTTTTTTCTTTGCTTTAGCTAGGAGTGCTGGAGTTCCCTCCGAAAAAAATATTTGGCAACCGGGATGAGAGAATGGTGGCTGAGAGACGCAATCACCTGGAGGTAAGACGCTAGTGTGATGGTGTGATTTAGCGATTGTTACTCCAGAAGAGTTGTGTAATGTGTAAAGAGTTGAAAGAGAGGGAGAGTTTAGTGGTGATGAGCTAACTACAGTTGTAGTGTTTCATTGTGCTTCATGTTGTCTTGTTGCATCCTTTCATTGTATTCATATTACCTTTCTCTTTTCTTATCTTTTTAATCCATTTCTTTACATCTGGCTGGCTGTCTCTCTCTCACCACATCTGTCTGTCTGTCTGACACTTTTATCTTTGGCAGGATGGCTGTTTACATGAATCTGCACGCCCCTCTCTCTTTTTTCTTTTTTTTTTAAATATATATTTTTTAAACATCTTCTGTCTGTTTGGTTCATCTACCTGACCCGACTTTCTTTACATCTGCCTGGCTGGCTCTCTTTTTACGTTTATCCGGATGTCTATGTCTGGCTGGCTCTCTTTTTTACGTTTATCCGGATGTCTACGTCTGGCTGGCTCTCATTTTACATTTATCCAGACGTTTATGTCTGGCTGGCTCTCTTTTTACATTTATCCGGATGTTTACGTCTAGCTGGCTCTCTTTTTACGTTTATCCGGATGTCTATGTCTGGCTGGCTCTCTTTTTACATTTATCCAGACGTCTATGTCTGGCTGGCTCTCTTTTTACATTTATCCGGATGTCTACGTCTGGCTGGCTGGCTGGCTCTCGTTTTTACATTTATCCAGATGTCTGTCTGGCTGGCTCTCTTTTTACATTTATCTGGATGTCTATGTCTGGCTGTCTGGCTGGCTCTCTTTTTACGTTTATCCGGACGTCTACGTCTGGCTGGCTCTCTTTTTACGTTTATCCGGACGTCTACGTCTGGCTGGCTCTCTTTTTACGTTTATCCGGACGTCTACGTCTGGCTGGCTCTCTTTTTACGTTTATCCGGACGTCTACGTCTGGCTGGCTCTCTTTTTACGTTTATCCGGACGTCTACGTCTGGCTGGCTCTCTTTTTACGTTTATCCGGACGTCTACGTCTGGCTGGCTCTCTTTTTACGTTTATCCGGACGTCTACGTCTGGCTGGCTCTCTTTTTACGTTTATCCGGACGTCTACGTCTGGCTGGCTCTCTTTTTACACGTATCTGACTGACTTTATTTACATCTGGCCGTCTCACTCTAGATTTATCTGAACGTCTCTTTATATTTGTTTGGATGTCTCTCTCTTTACATATAGCGGGTCAGCTTACTCTTTATTTGGCCGACTCTCTTTATATGTCTGTAGCTAAATTTTTAATCTCTCTCTCTCTCTCTCTCTCTCTCTCTCTCTCAGCGCTACTTGAGAAACTTCTTCCAGATCTTGATGTCATCGTCCTGCTCTTCCTCTCCTTTGCGAACGGACGACTCGGGCCTGCAGCTCTCCAAACATGCCGTGTGTGACATCTCGCCCTTCTTCAAGAAGGGAGTGTTCGACTACAGCAGTCACGGAACAGGCTGACCCACGACCACAACCATCTCCACTCGCGCTCCGTCACTCCTAAACGTCCATGCACATATCACTCCACACAGTCTCAGGACAGCACCAGGGTTGTCTGGTAGACGTATCAGAAAGCCAAAGTACGAGCCTTAGTGCCTTTTGGTGGTCCCGCAGTTTAGTCTATGTACAACAGACCATCACTGTCTGTGTTAGATCTCATCATCCAGACCTGCTCTGTTACTAGAACAACCTGAAGAATAACAATGAATGACTGTGTAAATTATGTGCAGCTATTTGGTCTGGTTGCCGCCGAGGTAAATATGATACACGAGTTACTGTGCCGTGATTTTAGCGCATTGGTCAGGAGAAACTAAAATTTTACACAAATGTAGTCAATCATCAAGAAACGGGCAACGTTTGATGTTTGCTACAGTTTCGCCTACACCAAACTGCACTAGCGCTCATCCACTATTATTATTATTATTATTATTATTATTATTATTTTCTTTCTTATTATTTTTGGGTAACACATTTTGTGATCATGCGAAACAATTTGCCATTTGTTTTGGATGAAAACACTAATATTAACGCATGAACAGGCTATTGATGTAATTTTTCAGACTTCTTAAAGCAGCACTGCTGCGTTTGGTCCAGTGACCATGCCAGCTTGGACAGCAGGAAGCGAATCCCAGCCCAGCACATTCCCTATGCAAGTACACCGTCACCTACAACATCCTAACACTCATCCATGGCACAACTTGATCTCTTCTCCACCAACATTACTGCCATCACTGTCCATAGTGGTACCGGTGTACGCTCTTTTGGAACGAAGTAAAACATTTCAGCTGACGTCTTCCAAAAAGCCTCGGTCGCTAATCCGTTTAAGTTCCACTGGAGTGATCACCGTATATTTAAACCTGAAGAAATATGCCAGAACACACAGCTAATAGTTTAGAATTTGTTTGTATAGCATGTTGAACATAAAAAAAAAAAAAATTGTAAAAAAAACAACAATTTTTGTCTTTGTACTGAAATTAAACGATAACTCGGACGTGCACAGCCCATAATATCTCTGAAAGCCATACGTGTAGATGATGTGTACGAATGTATAAATTATCGCGCAGTGTGTATAAAGGTGCTTCTTCTAATAACGCAATACGAAAGGGAAAAAGATTGTACAGTTTAGAGAATTACTTCGTTTCGTTCCCCTCTCCTGACACGTTTCCACTTTTCTTTTCTTTTCCCCAGATGATTCACTGATTAGTTCTGCGTATGAATTTGAGTTATGACGCAGGGTTTCAGACTTGAGACGGACTATTTAAAAAGCCATAGCGGTAAGAAAAGGAGAAAAAAAAAGAAGAAAGAAATGCACTATTTTTCTCTTACGGGGATCGATGGTTTGTCAACGGTGATTGAAGACGTGAAGGCTTTCGGTTATTTATACATTTGTATGTATGTTTGTTATGAAAAGTTTTTATTTTAGCATTGAGGAAATTGTTTGAATTATGATGTGTTCAACATTAAATTAAAAATGTACTGTTTGATTTTTTTTTTTTTTTATCCTCCAGTGGTATTTTTTTTACATACATTTCATGAAGCAATACTGTTTCTATGGTAATACTGAGGAGCTGGGTTTAGTCAGCTGGTGCTGGAGTTGTCCGTTTTGTTGCCGGCGTGTGTTCGGCTGACTTTCGGCAAATCTGCGAAGGACACGGTCGCCGAGCCTCTTTTCGCTGGTTTCGCCTGTAATTTGGAGAAAAAGGAAATGGTTAACGTTGGTATAAAACATTACAGCTGTACGGTTATACTTTTGTCACAAATGATTGTCCTCAGGTTTTCTGGAGAAAAAAAAATCAAACGCATAGGATCATTTAGAGCCAATTAAATTGCAGCAAACCTGTGACTCGTGAGGCTTCCAGCCAATCATAAACAGGATGTCAAACGTGGCTGGGACGGATCCATCTTCATTACCGTACATCTCTAGGACGTAAAACAGATTTCCTTCAGTCAGGCTTTAAAAAAAAAAATTCTGCTCAAGTCTCCATCGCCTCCAGAGGAACTGTAGTGTTAATACCAGTATCGTATTGTCTGGACTTTAAGACACAACTTCGAGAACTATGTTAATATGAACGTCATCATAAAAATACTACTATTATTACAAGACTTAAACATTTTTTTTTAAAAATTAAAATTTTTTGAACATTACTGGAAATGTGGTTTCTCTTCACAACAAAGTAAAAATGAAAAAATGTCCCACGGCCTTTCTGTTGGTTCCTGCCATCAAACATCTACGACGTCCTCCAGCTTACCTTTATAAACGGCAGCCGCTGCCAGGATGGTGTCTCGGTGCAACAGCGCCTTCCTGTTCCACGCACAGTTGCTCTCGCCCATTCCTTAGACATGATAGAAACAGAGGTTTTTAAACTCAAAGGGATAGTTCACCCAAAAATGAAAATAATATAATCTCTCTCTCTCTCTATATATAGATATATAGATTATCTACAGAGTGTTCCAAAGGGTTTGGAACGACATGAAGGTGAGTAACTGATGACAGAATTTTCATTTTTGGGTGAACCATCGCTTTAAAGTTTCATATCTACGAGAAATGGTGCAGGAACTCACCTTGTAAATCGCACATGATTTCAAACATGCCCGGGTAATGAACCTGAATCTCATCGACGTCCTACATTTGATATGGAAACAAAAAACACCCAAAGGAATTTACATGTTTGATACGTCACTTCTACAGCATGGAGTCGGAATACACATCGCTGTCGAGAATAGAGACTGAATGATCTGGATGCATGCTAGCTCCCTCTGCTAGCACACTAACCACAGTGAGCATGTTGAAGCCAGCTTGGCCCAGCAGGTTGCCCAGGTCGGTGACGGCTGTGTAGGGTGAAATGTGGGGCGCAAATCCTCCCTCCCGCTCCAGCTCAGCTAGCTGCAGAGAACAGCGCAACTCGTACAGAGTCTCGCCTCCAACCATCGCACCTACGAACACACCGTCTGGCTTCAGCACACGATGGATCTGAACGAGACGTTTAGGGTTAGCGTCTGCCTTCCGGAAGACCTTCAGAAACTTCTAACTAGGGGTAACAAACATAAAATGATCCTGATATTGCAATAAACTTTTACGCAGTACACTTTTCTGAGCGTTCGGTGGCGACTGCGTATGTAATATTTTACCAATTACTTTATTTCCCCCACTTATTCCTGGCTCAAGTCCCATCGATAAAATGCAAAATACTACACGTCTCCATGTGACAGTTACATTAATATTCAGCAAATTTAAATAACGAAGCAAAGCTGAAATGTGTTAAAACCTTCCTCAGACACCAGCTAAACTTAATCGGACTGCCCGTGTAGGTGTGGCCTAATATGTTAATAAGCATTCTTGATTGACATCCCTCAATCTAGGATTCCCAGCCTGCTAGACTAAACACGGTCAGGTACCAACCCCCCCAACCAAAAAGTCATCACAGGACGCTATGCTTTGATAGATTAGCTCTGGCTTGCTAGGTTTCTTAGGACGCGGAGTTTTGATTTAAAAAAAAAAAAACGACATCAGCTTGGTAAGAACGCGGCTTATGCAAGCTTTACTCAAGCCCCACCCACTTTTGAAGCACTAAATATTGTGATATAATGTATAGTTTCGTGATCCGGTATTTATATAACATGCAGTACCTGACGCAGAGCTCCTGGAAGATCGTTGATCCAGTGCAAACTGAGGGGAAAAGAGGACCACAGCGATATTACTAGTTTGTTTCCACCAAACATTAAAAATTGTTTATTGAACGTGATTTATTGAACACCCCCGACCCGTCTGTGATGCAAAGAAACGTGATGAAAGAATGACGGAACCCGGAACAGTAACAGCGGGTCACCTCAGACTGCTGAACACCAGATCAAAAGTGTTCTCCTGAAACGGCAAGAACTCCTCGTCGGCCATCACGCAGTGTGTAGGCATCTCACTCTGCCTCTTCTGCCTCTAAAATACACAATCCAGGTTCCACCAACACACACACACACACACACACACGCTTCACTTCAAACATCCAATATACTGGACAAATTAATTCTAGATTATCCAGCATACTGGAGTAAAGTATTTTTGGATTGTCCAGTACACTGGACAAATTCATCCAGATTATTCAGTATGCTTGACAAATTTCCTCTAAATTATCTGCTACTCTTGACCAAATCTATTCTAGATTATCCATCATATTGGAGAAAAGAATTTTGGATCTTTCAGTACACAAAGAATTCATTCTAGATTATCCAGCACACTTGACCACAATTTTTCTAGATTATACAGTACGCTTGTCCACATTTATTCTAGATTATCCAGCACGCTTGACCACATTTATTCTAGATTATCCAGCACGCTTGACCACATTTATTCTATATTATCCAGCACGCTTGACCACATTTATTCTAGATTATCCAGTACGCTTGACCACATTTATTCTAGATTATCCAGCATGCTTGACCACATTTATTCTAGATTATCCAGCACGCTTGACCACATTTATTCTAGATTATCCAGCACGCTTGACCACATTTATTCTATATTATCCAGCACGCTTGACCACATTTATTCTAGATTATCCAGTACGCTTGACCACATTTATTCTAGATTATCCAGCATGCTTGACCACATTTATTCTAGATTATCCAGCACGCTTGACCACATTTATTCTAGATTATCCAGTACGCTTGACAAAATTTACTCTAGATTATCCAGAACTTCAAGATTCAAGGTTATCCAGTGAGCTGGTCAAATTTACTCCAGATTATCCAGCATACCTGACAAAATTATCCTGGATTATCCAGTTTTCTGTATAAATTGAGATGTGCACAGAGAAAAGACTTCCTTTGGTAACACTGCCACACTTTAGTTCTCAGCAATGTTACTTACCAACGAAGCATCGGAGATGTCTGTAAGGAAAAGGCGCTCTACGACGTCCTGTAAAGAAGAAAGCCAAATCTGAACCAAATCTGATTTCACTGATGCTGAGTGGGTTGACGCTTAGAGAAGAACAGGTACCTTGCTGAGATGTTCGGCAACATGGCTTTTTCCGGAGCCCACGTCTAGTGCTAAAGGGAAAGTCCTGCAGAAACACCACAGAGGCCAGGAGCACCGCTATAGTCGAGCGGGTCACATCTTACACAGTCACATCACTGTTGACTAAAATTAAACAACAATGCTCTAATGCACGCTTGTTGGATTTTAGTCCTGGAATGTTTGGCCACCTTCTTTATTCAACACATCAGATTCAGCAGCACTAATCAGCAACTAACCACAGCCTTCATGACATCATTCTGACATGGCAGAAGAAGGAACCCCATTTTTTTAAATTATTATTATTATTATTTAATAGATAAAGGAAAAGACACAGGAAATAAAGAAGAATTACCTGGCAATGTCATAAATTCTGTCTGCTACTCTGCTCCCAACCTGCAACATAACCAACAACAAATGTGACCTTCAGTGACACAACCTTTAAAGAACCCGAGGATCAAAACATACAAATGCAGGTACACATACACACAGAAATACAATATTAATAATGACAAACCAGTGCGATTAAAAAGGTAATGCAAAATGTCTTCATGACAGAGGAGTTTACACGTTCCGGTTTCTCAGGAACATGATAAGCCATCGACGAGGGAACGATCGTTTATAGCCGCAACAGTATTAACAACTTTAAATGCAACTATAAGCAGATAAAAAGCAAGTGGTACAAGAGGAATAAAACACTTTGGGACATGCCTTTATATGTAAATAATCAACTTTGGGGGGCGTAGACATAACTCCACTTCTTCACACCATCCTATGTTGAATAATATTCCAATAACAGCACGTCTCCATGTTTATTATTCCTTAGTGAAGCTATTTGGGATGGCAAGAGGACATGGGGGATTTCCAATGTGCATATTTATAATCTTATAAACATTTTTAATGAAGGTAAAGGTAAACAAATTGTTACTCTGAGTTCCAAACAACATTAATGAAGTAATACTTTTACCCAGATGCTTTGCTTTGACTAAATGGCTCTGACGGTGCAAAACAGAAAACTATCCAGTTTTGCTAGCAATCAGTCTGAATTCAGACCTGGTCCAAAATTAAGGCTAAAACAAGTTTTACTGACCAAAACCACTGCGCATTTTTGGGTCACAGTATATATATGAAAATCCTCTGACACAGTCTGAGGTAAAATCTTAGGTAAAATGAGTCTTCAAGTGAATTTGATTGACAGGTGGTACAATCACATGACCTGGTCATATAGAGAATGAGAATACTTCTATACTTGCATACTAAGAGGAATAGTGTGTAATGAGGCAATTTATAGGAAAGACACTTAAAGGAATGGTTATGGCAAAATATAATGGTTAAAGCATAGATACCAAGACAAAATAAACATATAAGTGGTGTGTATATTAGGTAAATGATGCAAATAAAGCTGTATATGAAGTAAATAACACTGTAAATGAGGTAAATCAAGCTGTAAACGAAGTAAATAATGCTGTAAATGAGGTAAATAATGCTGTAAGCAAAGCAGATAACTGTAAATGAGTAAATAATGCTTTAAATGAGGTAAATCAAACTGTAAATGGGGTAAATAATGCTGTAAATGAGGTAAATAATGCTGTAATCAAAGTAGATAACTGTAAATGAAGTAAATAATGCTTTAAATGAGGTAAATAAGGCTGTAAATGAGGTAAATCAAGCTGTAAATGAGGTAAATAAGGCTAAAAATGAGGTAAATCAAGCTGTAAATGAGGTAAATAAGGCTAAAAATGAAGTAAACACTGTAAATGAGGTAAAGCTGTAAATGAACTAAACAATGCTGTAACTGAGGTAAATAATGCTGTAATTGAGGTAAATAAAGCTGTAATTGAGGTAAATAAAGCCGACCTCGTCTCGCAGGTAATCATATTTATCGCTGTCCGGTAAGGTCGCTGCCCATTTCTTCTGCTTTCTCTTCATATTTCTGTTAAACACGTTCATGGCACCTCCAGGTCTGCTGGACATGTTTCTCCAGGTCATGACATTTCCCACAGCTGGAGTGTGAGCTGGAGAGGAAACTCTCCTCCCTGAGGTAAAGTTAAGGTTAGTGATGTGTCTGTGAGGAATAATAAACCGAGCTGTTACTCTGAGGAACACGCCGTGACACAGACAAACACCGTTCATTAGATTATTCATGATTTTATCTTACAGAAGACAGAAAGCTATAAAGTAAAAGAGAATAAATTGAACAGGCAAATCAGGACGTTGTGTGTTTCTGCATAGCGGCGCCTCCATTCAGCGGCGCTGCTGACCTTTTCACCTGAAACACCGGCTGCGTCCCAAATACAGTCCGAGTCAACTTTAAGTGCCCTACATAGCGCCATACTTCCTCACTAAATAGTGCGTTAAAATATGACAAAACGTGCGGTAACTATTGCAACTCTAGTTTTTGGTATTATTATTATTGAGTATGTTTGGGACTTCCGATTATTTTGCACATTTATGTAGTGCTCATTTGGGACTGAACCGAGACGTCGTGTGTAAAACACGGAACAGGAAATGACGTAAGAGGAGCGCGACGGCGCGACATTCATACATCTAGTTGTTATAGCACTAATAATTATTCTTAGATTGTTATATCTTTTTATTCTTAGGACTGTTAACATTTACACCATTATTATGAATGTCGCATAATGTCCCAGAAGCACTGAATAATTTGTGAAGCACAGAAACACATGCTGGCAGAAAAGTCCAGTCCAACTCCCACAGACCAAGTACTTCTTCTCTCTGCAATAAGTGTCAGGAAAACTCTGTCCGGAGTTAACCCGCAGAAAGCTGCAGGTCCTGACAGCATACCACATGCTCAGGGAACGTACTGATCAGCTTGAGGATGTCCTCACAGACATCTTTAACGTCTCCCTGAGCCAAGCAGTCGTCCATGTGTGCTTCAAGACGACTACCATCATCCATCCCTGTGCCGCAGAAATCATCTCTGTCCTGTCTGAATGACGCACTCACACCTATCATCATGAAATGCTTTGAGTGGCAACACATGGAGAGAGGTCTTCCCACCACATTGAACCCATTTCAGTACACCTACCGTCCTAACCGCTCAACGGAGGACGCCATATCTGCTTCCATCCACCTTTCTCTGAATCATCTGGGCAAATAGGACAGCTATAAAATAAGGATGCTGTTCGTGGACTTTAGTTCAGCTTTCAGCACCACAACAATTGATAACAAAGCTGAGCCTGCTGGGTCTGACCACCTCCCTCTGCATCTGGATCCTGGAGACCCCAGTCAATCAGGATCAGCAACTCCATCTCCAGCACCAGCACACTGAACACCGGGGCCCCCCAGGGCTGTGTGCTCAGTCCACTGTAGTTTCTCCTGCTGACTCGTGACTCCCTCTCACCCATCCTATGGACTCTGGCAGAAACTTCAGGGGCATCTGTGCAGCATCACAGCATTAGACACTTTCTATTCATGGGACTGTTTTTGCTCCCAATATTGCTGCTATACTTATTGCTGCTACTCTACACAACAGTTTACAGTCCGTGTCCTGTGTGTCCTGCACTCCTCTCACACTGTCATGTATTTACACTGTATGCAGTCTTGTGTACTGTCACGTGCTGCACCATGGTCCTGGAGAAACTACATTTAGTTCCAATGTATACAAGCTACTCTATATAGAGTAATGACAATTAAAAACTTATTTTCAAATGTTTTTCTGTAGTCGTAGTGATGCATGGTGTTGTATATTTCTTCCATTTGTTGTTCTCGCCATATATATGTGAGTTTCCTCTGGGTTCTCCAGTTTCCTCCTTACCCAATATTGCCAGGACGCAGTAAAGTTTCCAGTCTAAATAGGTCTTCAAAACCACAAAAAATGCCAAGGTTGTTCCTAAAGTATCCCAATCATCCCCTCTAGGTGTGGATGACTGTGTGAATGTGTGTGTGCATGATGCCCTGAAATGCTGCAATGAGCTGGTGTCCCATCCAGGGTGTATTCCTACCATCATGCCCTGGGTTCCTGGGACAGGCTCCAAATGCATCACACCCCTGACCAGGATAAAACACTTACTGAAGATGACTGAATGAAGGACTATAGCCTCCTACGATGAATTTAACTATGGACAAATGGATCAAATTTTCTGGTTCTCAGTTGTAAGAAATCGTGATTGGGTTAAAAATAAAGAGTCAGAAAGCTCCAAAGTGGCATTTACAGATTTATTCTTAAAGTTCTTTCAGCAAAAGCAGTTTTTTCAGCATTTGAATTCAGGAATAATACGTCTGTCAGTCAACAGACTCTCAACAACAGCTTCTTCTTTCATCCATATGAGAGAGAGAGAGAGAGAGAGAGAGAGAGTTCTGTGTGCCCAACTTGCTCTCCTTACATATGCTGTTACTTATGGATCATTGCAAGCCAATTTAATTAGACTTGAATAGCAATTATAACAATGGACATTTTCACAAAGCAGCTTTACAGAAATATATTAATTCCAGATATAAATGTTACATTTATAAATACGTGTTCCTAGCTACTATCTGATTTCCTCTGAGGAGTCACATATGGACTATGGAGTTTTGTATTTGTTTAAAATGTACGCTAATAACAGCTCCTGGACTCAGTCATCTTTTGGAAACAGAGTTAGCCTTGGTAAATATATCAGTTTGAGCAGATATCAAGCTTGGATTTCTAACATAAATGATCATCATGCACTATTGATTAAAACATGAAACTATCATAGAGTAATTGGATTAAATGTAGTTGATTAATGTGGTGATTATTAATTAACATGCAGATTACTTTCTCACGACTTCTACGTTTGTGTTTATGTAGCATTTCCACCACCCACCTAAACACTGTCATACGGCATAATAAAGCAGAGCAGAAAAAAGAGATGAACTTTCGTGTGATTGACCAGAATGATCTTGTTTGTACATTAGAAGTGTGCGTCAGGAGTAAAATAATGATTTTTGTTGTTGTCGTTGCTTTTTTTTTTTTTTTGCTTGTAGGACAAAAGAAGGCCAAGCTCATTAATATGAGAGTGTACTGGGTGCTTGCGCCAAGCGATTTGCTTTCATTCATTCTATTAATATTCCACAAAAATAATAATTGTGGAAGCAGGTGGGAATAGAATTTTTTTTTAAAACAGTCACACACCTCTAGTGCACATACCTTTAAACTACTTGTGCTGTCATTTGAACCGTTACCCTCTTGAATAGACATAATCAGATAGATTTTCCCATTCTTTTTTTTTCTTTTCTTTTCTTTTTTTTTTTTTTTTTACAGTATTCTTTCCACAAAGTCATTGGCAAAGTTCACAATATTTGTCAGTGCCATGAGAATCAGAATATCAATCTCAGCGTTGTTGTTGATTTCCTCGTGGTAGTTCTTTACAGGGAAGATGTAGTTCAGTGGAACACCCAGATTGACGTTGCATTCCTTCATCTAGAAAGACAGACACTGAGAGTAACCTGCATGAACCTGTAGTAAAGCTCCTGTTGTATTTCAGGGCACTGTGTCAGTGGTTAAGTTTCTGTACATGTGACTTGTACATTTGTGAGAGTTCAGCTGAACGAGGTCCCTGTACTTACTTCCTCATTGATTTTCTTGCTCCTGTAGATCATTTTCAGGTTCTGTTTTACAAGTGGACATGCCTCATCCACCTTGGACACGATGACAACTACAGGAATCCCTGTCATGATGCAGGACATTCAAAAGGTTTTCTTGGACTGATTATTCCATGACAGATGTTTTAGCTAATTTATTTTTCATTTTGTAATATATCAGCAATTTATTGTGAATGAATGATTGTAAAAAAAAACAATGACAGGATGATGACTCACCTAATTCGCGTGCTTTTTTCAGAATTTCTTTCAATTTACTATTGATTTCATCAGGTATTTGGGTGATTCTGTCTGCTGGTAGGACAAACACCAGACAGTGGACTTTGTCATTTATATTCGGGGTTTGGTTAAAGTCATTGCTTCCAGCAGTCAGCTCCCTCAAAGGATCAAACTGAAAATAAAAACATGACACTGTTATAACACTGCACTGTAGGACACTAAAACATCTGTGTTGAGTTTCAAAATTTTTGCTAAATATATATTTCAACCAACAATGCTATCATGGATAAGTGTATAGAAAACTTTGTATGAACCAGATAGTGTAATTAATTTACATTAAATGCACTTTAATTAATTAATTAATTAATTAATTATTATTATTTTACAGTGATGAGCATTTGGAGTGCAAATGGAGAATGGACAATTATCACTTGAGGGCTTGAAATGTTTCAGTATGTGGAAATAATGTTACAGTGAGATACGGTACATGTGAATAAACTGAATGAACATGAACTTACTGTGTATCCCTCTGGCACATGACCATGCAGAATGTTGATGATGTTGTTTGTGTGTGCACCATTTGAACCTGTCTCGAGACCCATCGTGTCTCCAAACACAAAAGGAAAGAAAGATCCCTCTGTTCTTTTGTTCAGCTTGTAGACGGTGTACTGTATACAAGTAGAAATAAATTAATGAAATGTGTGAGCAATTTGTATATTTATATATTACACTGTGTCTTTCACTTGAATTGAAATTCACCTAAACTAAAAATGTTGTATTAATAAGACTGTATTTGATTTTTAGATATTCAAGATTACACATTATTACCTTGCTGGTGACACTCGAACCTCCAGTGAGTGAATGAGCGAGGTAAGTACTGCGGCCTTGGAGAGCAGTATTAACTGAAGTGATAAAGGCGGACTTCCCAGCACCTGCTGGTCCAACAACCAAAATCCTGAGATGATCAACACCGTGGTTTGACTGAAACTCCCTCAGTGTCCGTAACATTGGTTCTCCATCACTAGAAGAAAGTCAAAAGGAGACATTAGATAAATAAAAATTTTTTTTTATCAAAATGTAATACAGTAAATTTTGTGTATGTAACACAAAAAATGTGTAAAGTTATGTTATGCTTATTTTTGGAAATTTAAAAAAATACTGTAGCGTATGAAATGAGTAAGCAGAGAAATTATTTAATGTATTTAATTGCTATTGCTGCATAGCTGCCTAACCTGTACAGTAGCAACACGTTTTCGAAACATCAGAAACGTTATGAGGGAAGATTGAAGATGACAGATGATAGCAGAGCCGTATTTCTGTCTGTAGTAGGACCAAAGACCTTTTCTCTGTTACAGACTCGGTAGCTCCAAGAAAAGAGGCTGAAAATGCTTGTAGGTTTGTTGAAAGTTATGAGAGACTTTTATACACCCAAGAAGAACGTGTTGGCGGAAATGTTATTGGACATTTCGAAACCGACGAGAACGGATATGAAAGTCTTTTGCAGACTACATAGCTAGTTCAAAAAGATTAGCGCAAACATGCAATTTTGGTGCCAATCTGGAAGATCAACTGTGAGACTGGTTTGCGTGTAGCATGACTAATAAAGAATTGCGAGGTGTGAGTAATTACAGACTGCCTCTCAGCAAATTCCACCCCAAACTGTGTTAGGATAAGCTTGTTCCCCAAAAAGGCAGAATTATCAAAGGTACAATTTATCTGGGTCTCAGCAATATGTGTATAATACCACTTAAAGTGACATTCACACATTTATAGCATGGGAGCGGCAGTGGGACATCAAGAAACATCCCTGAACAAAGTGCTACGTGACCATAATTAGCATTCAGAAAGACATTTTTCTCGATAATTCCATCACCTCACCACTGGGGGTCACACCTGTAACAACATCCGTACTGTGAGAACGGAAAGTGATCACATCAAATGCTATCCGTAATTTACATTTAGAATGAAACTTCATTTACATTACATACAGAAAGCCTGGTTTGAAACAATATAAAATGTGTGTGTTGATATCATTCGGGTTTCACTTTGACTCCAACGAACCCGAAGTGCTTCATGTACTTTGTCACTGCCACGCTGTAATAAAGTTATTCTTCTTTGAGATCTTCGACATCCTCTTCATTTTTCTTACAGAGGCAAACGGTTAAATGCCCACAGTGATGATGAATGAATGTGGGCAAAATTGATCGAGATAATGAACAATTTTGAGTGCACCACCAGCGGCCCATGAATTGTGGACCACCATCAGCTGTGAGCGGACCATATCAACCTGCGAGGAGTTAAACAATGTGACGCCCAAACTTCTCAAATGGAATAGAGGAGTCATGAAAGCCTCCAGCGCTGCCAATGTCTGGGAAAGGGACAGAAGAGAATCTAATCTAATTCTATAATAAACCAATCATGTAAGAGAGAGTGTGAGAAAGTCTGGTCTTTTATAATAAACCAAAAAGGAGAGTGAGGGAGTCAAAATGTCCAATCTAATGCATTAATCATGCAAATGGGCAAAAGAAAGTCCAATATAGTACTACTATAAATCACACTGGGGAGCAGAAGAGTAAGAAAATCCAAACTATGTAACAACAAACAGAATAATGAGAAGGAATACTTGACTCCGGGCCATTTAATTATTAAAAAAATAATGCACACCCGAGGTAGTAATGCGACCACGATGTGAAGTGAAGTACCACAGTTATTCTACAGTTACCTCAAGACATTGTTCAGATGTTTTATTTCATTACATTTTTCAGGTGTTCGTCCCTAAAACGCTCTTGTGTGTGGAACTAATTTCTTACACATTCCATCTGAAGCCTCCATTGCTAATTCCAGCAATTATATGCAGCCATTGATAACCAGCCGTTGATATGCCGTTATTGGAGAGAGAGAGAGAGAGAGAGAGAGAGAGAGAGACAGTTCACAGTTTTTTTCATTTTACATTTATGGCATTTGGCGGAGCCTTATCCAGAGCAACTTACATTTATCTCATTTATACAACTGAGCAGTTGAGGGTTAAGGGCCTTGCTCAAGGGCCCAACAGTGGTAACTTGGCAGTGCTGGGGCTTAAACTCCTGACCTTCTGATCAGTCACCCAGAGCCTTTAACCACTGAGCCACTACTCTGCCCCATTTCATGCTGATAATATAAAGTAGTAAAACCTTGTGAACAATTAGGCCTATCAATATTTATTTATTTTAAATATTGATAGGACAAATTGTTCACAAGGTTTTTAATTTTTTATTATTGCAGAAAATACAACGAATAAATAAATAAATATTGATACTTGTTCACAGGCTTCTCTGCTTATTATTGCAATCACACGTGCTCTCTCATGTTCTCTCTTTCATTTTTCTTGCTCTTGTTCACTCCAGTAGCTGCGTATCAATGGCTCAAGCCCAAGCTTCACCTCGTGGCCTCATTACCACCTCAGGTGCGCATTATTTTTTTAATGGTTCAACGGACCGTCGTCAATTATTCCTTAATTATTTCTGGAAAATCTAAATTGTCTCACATTTTGTTTGTTGTTAAATGTGTGTGCTGTGGTGGAAAGTAGGCTAACGGTTCTGTTAGTTCAGTGAACTCCGCGCAGTGATATGGAACTGTAATGCGGTCAAGACCTGACTGGAACTACTTTAGCTGTGCTTTAACTAAAAAATAATTAGAACATCCGTCAACCAACCAGAATCAAGCATTAAACAATGCTGTGGTATAAATTAGAATACCCCAATATTCAAATATATTACAATACCCCAAACAGTAACAGAGTCTAATCTAATACCATAATAAACTAAACCAGTGAATGAGAGAGTCAGAAAGTACAATATTATACTCTCATAAACCAGAGGAGTGAGTGAGTCCAATCTATAAGCGACTAATGTATAGCCTACAAGTGATGCATTAATACATTGTCCTGACCTCCAGTTCACTGTCCTCCATGGATTGTCAAAAGCTGTAAGAGAAAACAGACCATTAGCCAGTGTATTTAGTAGAGGTGCATACTACAAAATGATGTTTTACTTATACTTATGCATTCAGTTTCCTGATTTAACTGAAAATTAAATTCACATTTAATTTGTGAATTTGGTCAATGTCAAATATATATATATATATATATATATATATATATATATATATATATATACACACACACACACACACACACACACATACATATATATATATATATATATATATATATATATATATATATATATATATATATGTCACCATTAAAAACAACATAGGTTGACCAAAATGCTTTACAACAAAAAATACAAAAGCTAAAATAAACAATCATGTAACAAATATAAAACTCTCTCTATGGCTGGTCAAATGCCAAAGAAAAGAAATAGGTTTTTAACTTGGGTTTGAAAATAGTTAGGGTAGGAGCAGTTCTAACGTGTAGAGGCAGGCTATTCCAAAGCTTAGGGCCGGCTACAGCGAAACACGATCACCTCTAAGATTTCAGTCTAGATCTGGGAACCGTTAATAGCACTTGATCACATGACCTGAGAGTTCTAGAAGAATCGTGAGCAGATAGAATTGATTGATAGACTGTTCAGAGATTTATACACTAGTAAGAGGGTCTTAAAATCAATTCTGTAGCGAACTGGTAGCCAATGTAGTGAAGCAAGAATATAGGGGTAATTGCATAAGCTAGCATTAAATATGAAATATTAAGCACTGTAGAATGGTACTTTACTTCATAAAATTCATAAAATTCATAAAAAAATGACAAAACTTACTTTGATCTTGTGGAGTTGAACCCCATAGACCCATGATGACCCTTTCCTGTAAGGGGTACAGTTGGCACAGTAATTAAAAGATATAGACCTATTATCATATCTGTACTTCTAAGTGACTTACGGAGATGGATAGTATGGTGAATATGGGTAAAGTGGGATAAAGGGTGACGTTACGCTTCATTTGAGGAAATACATTTTCAGAATGCTGACACGGTACTCTTTCTCACTTAATTCATCAGAACGACTGGTTCACGTCAGTCGATTTGAAAGATGCTTTTTTCCACATAAGCATTTATGTAACTTCCAGTCATTAGAAGAGCTGTTCTGGAGTGGGACCTCTCCATGTTGCTGGAAGCTCTGTCCCAACAGCCTTTTGAGCCCACGGGGGAGATTTCCCCTAAACTTCTGTCCTTGAAGACCGCTTTACTCCTAGCCCTGGCTTCAGCCAAATGTGTCCGTGATTTACATGCACGCTCTGTTCATTCCAGGGGCACTAAATTCTCTCTCAGTGGAGATAAGGTTTTCTTAGGCCCAACCCGGGCTTTATGCCTAAATGCTTCCCAGAATTCACCTGTGAGGTGATTGAGCTGTTCACTTTTCATCCTCTTCCCTTCTCCTCTGCGAAGGATCAGAGGTTGTATGCTCTGTGTCCTGTGTGTACCCTTCGGGCCTACATGGAAGGGACTAGCTTTTTCAGGAGAAGTGACCTGCTCTTCATTTCCTGGGCGCCCCTGCACACAGGGAACCCCATTTCTAAGCAACACCTATCCTATTGGCTTGTGGAAGCTATCACTTTGGCATATGAGTCGAAGGGAGTGCAGCCTCCAGAGGGCCTCATGGGCTTTGTTTTGGGGAGTCTCAGTGCAGGACATCTGTTCTGTTGTAAGCTGGAACAGATGTCCTGCAGAGTGCTAGCTCACTCTGTCCTAGGAGTGGGCTCGTCGTAGCCTTCCTCCCTTGAGCCCTTTTCTCCATCTTGAAGCTTGGGCTGTCAGACTTCACTTATTCATGTCACTAGCATGTTCTCCATGTTCTGCCTGCGTACCACTATCACCCTCGTGCATAGTGTTACCAGGCACGTCATTATGGGATGTGTCAAGCACCACCTATCTAGGTGACAATCTGCTGGATTACAGGGCCTCACTATGAGTATGTTGGGTAAACAGGGAGCTGTCTATTTCTCCCATATGGGGATCTTGAACACGAGATGATGAAAGAGAATAACAGGTTACTCTCCATAACCCTGGTTCTCTGAAACATCGAGTGGAGAGATCCACCAAGCGTGCCCCGCTTGCCGCACGGGAAGCGAATTTGCTCACTGAGGAAGAGGAGCGCCCACAGGTCACTTATGCACTCAGGTAAGGGGCATGCCCTTCACTGGCATTGGACACGTGCTCCTGTCTGTCAGGTATGGATACCCTTCCCATAGGTGGTTCTCGCCACTCAATGTTTCTGAGAACTGTTTCTCTTATCTTGCACCTGGTACAGGATGTACCAATGTCCCACTATTTTACCTTGAACGATGACCACACTGTTGCTGAGGCACATGACTGTCTGATATATAAACTCTTGTCTGAGAGACTTTGCTATCTGACCTTGTGAGTGTTTGTGTGTGTCTTATGGCAAATCTCCAGAGTGCTTGAAACAGGACATTTTCTTTGATTATGTAGAAAGGTTTGCCACCATGTGAGAGTCCTAGTCACCTCAACTGTGATTATGGGCTGTCATGGTCCTCGCCTATGGTGTTTTCAATAGGGATAATTATAATGTGAATTATTGACACATAACTAACATAAGGAGCAACTGAAAGTTATTCCTTCCTCACTGATCCATCTCAGTGAGAGGTTCATCGGATTTTGCTGCCTGTACATGTAAGTGGTGGCTGGACGGTTAAGGCTCTGAGTTACTCTTTGGAAGGGTGGGGGTTCAAGCCTCAGCACTGCCAAGCTGCTACTGTTAAGCCCTTGAGCAAGCCCCTCAACCCTCTCTGCTCCAGGGGCACTGTATTGTTGGATTTCATAGACTGTGCAATAAGAAACTTATTTTGATATAAAACTTGTAACTCCATTATTTCATTGTAACTCAGTAATTTAATTGAAACTCACACTGACACAGCATTCCTGATTTTCATTTTATTTTATGTTTTGAAGTAACTTTGTGTGTTGTTTGTTCTGTATGTAAGTTACTAGACATGGGTGGAAGTGCTCACATGGTTTGCATTAGTTCCTGTTAGTTCTGTTAGTTCTGTTTGTGCTCTTGCCGGCCCTTGTTTATGTTGTTTGCACATCACATGACCCTCGCCTGTTTGTTGACCATGTTTTTGGATTACATCGTTGTCCTGTCTCCACCGATTATTAAAACCACTGAGTGTCTGTAAACACCTTAATCACATTATGAACGTCGTGTGGGAGTTTTCACCGCATTTTGCGACAGGACACGATCACACACGGCAGTTTTACGCTTTACGGCGAACAAGAGAGTTCGGCTGTGTCCCAAACTGCATACTTGCCTACTATAGGTAGTGGGGAAAAATACATGCATCTCGGCTACTATACAGTAGGTAAGTATGCGATTTGAGACGCAGCCCACGGCTTCAAGCAGTCGTCTATTTGCACGTATAGCATGACAAATAATTAACCGCACTTGAAGCGTTCGTAAAAAAATTGAATAAAAACACCCAAAATTGTATACGGTACCATAACGAGGACGAACTGTATGTTGATACGTGAAATTCTGGAGGGACGTCGGACGGCGTGGCGCGGTGACGTAATGACGCGGGCTCTTAATCTAATTATGATCAATAACATGTAAAACGGCTACATGACAGGAGTATTCTAAAAGCGACTCATGTAAACACCTTAATCACATTATTACCTTACTTAGATTAAGGTCAATAATTAGATTATTGCTGTCCATGTAAACATAGTCATTGTTGTCCATGTAAACGCAGTCAGTGGTAGCCTACACCTCGATTTATTTTATTTGTGTGATCAACAGCTTACTTGATAAAGATAAATAGTGAGTAAGGAACGGGTCAGGTTTTTATTGTCCATTTACGAACGAGATAACGAAGTACACAACATTACGAAGGTTTCAGGAAAGCCACTCCTGAACAAATTCAGTGTTACGCTGACCCAGCAGTGCAAGTGACGTAGACTATTCATTAACAAATGAACTGACATTTGGTGAGAATGTTTAACACAAACATCAGAGTCATCATACACAATTAGTCGCTCTGACTTACCTTTGTCCTGCACAGGAAGAATATCAAGTGGGACAGTGTGTAGCATACAACGTCTCTTGTTTCGTCAATACACTGTATTTTGTTTTACTTTCGTTTTTAAGTCGTTCGTCTTGTGTACTACGGAGCCCACCTAGTGTCCGGTCAGAAACAACTACAGCAAAATGCTGTTTTTATTCCTAGAAACATTTCTGTAAATAAATAGAAATGAAATAAAATTTTTATAATTCACTCTATATTATATTTCATTATTCTTATCAGTGACAACTCTATTTTGAAAATAATCAATGGGTTTTTTTTGTTAAAAAAAATAAAAAATAAAATGCAATAACCTTGCTTAAAGGAGTTACACATGTAAAACCAAATGTACTATGATACAGATTATTATTGCTATCAAGTACAGCAAATAGAATTGGAAATCTCCCTTTTTAATAATTTTTCTTTTATTATAATTTTAAAATAAAAAACTAAATTTTTATGCTTTTTAATTTTGCAAAAGAGAAAAATAATAAAAATGCAATAACGTTGACTGTACGAGCCACACAAGTAAAACCAAATGCAATATGATACACTATTATTGCTGCCAACGACAACACATAGATTTGTAAAAACCCAGTTTTTTAATTTATAAATTTATTTTTCAAAAATAAAAATGATAAAAATTCAATAACTTTTTATTTGGAAAAGTTACACATGTAAAACCAAATGCACTATGATTGCATCTATTCTGTTATTGCTATCAACAAAATACATCAGATAACAATATATTATTATTGATATTTTGTCAAACTTTTTTTTAAAAAAAGATTAAATAAACAATTATCAATGAATCTGAATTAAATACATTTGAAAAAATAAAGTAAATAAAAATAAATAAATGAAAGAGACATATAAATGTAAATCCAGATGCATTACAGTAGCACAAGCCAGTAGGATAAGCAGTATAGAAAATTGATGGATATGTTATTGGCAATAGAAAACATATCAAATGTTTAAACTGAGGAAATGTACCATTTTAAGGAAAAAATAAGGTAATTTTGAATTTCATGGCTCAAAGTTGGGTCGGGGCAACACAAAGCTAGAAAAGTAAGTGTTACTAAAAAGAAACAGCTGGAGGGAAATTCTATTTTAATTATAACTAATTAGGTTAATTGGCAACAGGTCAGTACATGACTGGGTATAAAAAGGGTCTTAGAGGGGCAGTCTTTCATATGTAATTGAAAAATATTGAATGAAATTACAATAAATTTGAAATCAGTTTTCAGAGGTTGACTTGATTTAGAACCAACTGTATTGTTCATGAGGCTGAAAAGCTCAAATGCACTAGATAACATGATCAAATTTTTGAAATTTATATTTCACTGTAGATGGATATACAACTTTTTTTTCTCTCTCTCTCTCTCACACACACTGTTCCTATCTGTAGTGGCAGGCTTGCACAAATACCTCCAAAAAGAGACCAGTGACCTTCCCTAAGCAGTGGCATACAGAGATCCTGTGTGTGACTCCCTAAAGCAGAGACGCAGTGATCCACTGCCACAGATAGAACTGAATACATGTTTAAACTAACCCTCCCCACCCTGACCATCTCAATGGGAATGACTGATACTAGTGCACCAAAAAGTGCTAACCAAAAAGCCATTCATGATCATTCACAGTGATGTGGGCGTGGCTTAGGAAGAAGTCTGTGCATCATGGGAAACCACCAGTATATACATGTATTGCTAGAATGTACAGCACACAACAGATGAAGACTGCAATTATTCCAAGCACTAAAAGAACGAGGTCATTGTTCACTCAAGGATTTATTAGGAGATTAAACAGATGATAAAGAATTCATAGGGAATTATTTAGATTTTGAAATGTGACAGGATTGGTAAATAGGATTTAATAGCAATTTTATTCATGTTTGTTTTTTATCGCCTTCTCAGTCAACCGAGTGCTGCTCTATACTCCAGTCCGGTAGGTGGCGGAATTGCACCGCCAGCCGCAATAAAAATAACAGAAGAAGAAGAAGCCGCCGGAAACACGTGCGTGTAGAGGAAAGGATCCTGCGTGATGTATAAATACTGAGTCGGTGAGTGTGTTTGTGTGTTTACTTTTTGATTTTACACTGTTTTCTGTCATAATCTGTTCATATTCTCTCCGTTTCCGTCAGTTAGCATTATGCTAAGAGCCAGTGTAATGGAGTATCAGTGTGTTCATGTTACTGAGGAACTGCTGCTTATATTAATGTTGTACCGTCCTTCACCTTGTCACATAGGTAAACTGCGTGCAAAAGTTTGTACCCCCATCCATTTCAGGATGAAATAAAATTGGCTCTTTACCTCCATTTTATTGTTTCCTGTACCAAAACTAAAACTATTTTGCACTTAATATTCTCATAATGTTACAGTACACAGCCTTTTGATTGACAGTTTGCGTCCCCTCTGACCTGCTCCATGACTGCGAGTTAAAACGACATGTTTGCTTCACTCATGCCTTGTTTATACTGTACAGCGTGGGAAGTTTAAACCGTTTCACACCGTTTCCTGTCAGTAATCGTTGACATGGTGAAGTTTTCTGTAAGGAGACGTTTATTTAACGTGGACGGAAGGAGTCTCCAGTGTCGGCGCGCTTGTATAACGGTCAGTTTTCTGACTTCTTCAGGACAGAAGAGTTTACACTTTTTAAGATTCCTGGGAACACGACACGCTGTGTTTTGTTTGTTTGTTTGTTTGTTTGTTTGTGTTATTAACTGTAAGAACACGTGTTCTTTAATAAATGGATAATTGTAATTATTGGTGAGTTGCTGTGGTGTATGAGGAATAACACGCTTCAGGATGTGCAGTTATAGGAAGATGATCAGAAAATAAACAAACCCCATGTGATGTAGAGAAGATGCTGCACTTACATCTGCCTACGAACTAGGACATCGTTTTTTAGCATTTAATATAAATGTCACGTTAAAACCTTTTACTACAAAAACGTAAACGTAGTCGTACACCGTGTTGGTCACGTTTCTGTCCATCTGAATTATTTAGACGTGTCCTACGTGTGTGCAGGTTTTGTGTCCGTAAATAAAGCGTCGCCATGTCGTCGAAGAAAGAGCCGGGCGCTGACGAGCGCTTCGCCCGCGTCAAAAAAGACCCGCGCTTCTGGGAGATGCCGGACGTGGAGCAGAAAGTGCGCATCGACAAGCGCTTCCAGTCCATGTTCCACGACGAGCGCTTCAAGCTGAAGTACACGGTGGACAAACGCGGCCGTCCCGTCAACCACACGTCCACCGAGGACCTGAAACGCTTCTACAAACTGTCCGACTCGGAGCAGAGCGACGCCGAGTCTGACGCCGACGCCGCACAGGAGGAGCAGAAGAAGAAGAAGAAGAAGAAGAAGAAGACAAAGAAAGCAAAAGCAAAGGAGGATGAGCTTCAGGATGAAAAGGGGGAGGAGCCTGTGTCTGAAAAAGCTGTAAAGAAAAAGGCGTTAAAATCCAGCGAGTGTGACAAGATCAGGAAAGCAGAGCCGGTTAAAGGAGTGCGAGTCGTCGAAGAAGGTAACACACACACACACACACACACACGCGCTGACGTTGCCGGTTTTTCTCTTGTAGATGTGCACTGTCCAGTTTTCTGATTCGCTGGACGATATCACTTGTATTTCACAGCGTTGTTGAATTCTGGATTGTGATTGGTCAGCAGCTCTGACAGTAGTTCAGGATTATATTAATGCGCCTGTTCTAACACGTTATCGTTTCTATAGTAACAGCTCATTCACAGGGACGTGTGGATTTTGACCGAACGCTCTGCAACCGATTGTTTTATTTCCACAGGAGATGATGATGATGATGATGATGATGATGATGAAGATGATGAAGAATATAGTGACACTGACAAAGGAGTAGGTTTCTCTGCTGATGATGATGATGATGATGATGGGGAGGAGGATGAGGATGGGGATGAAGATGAGAGTGAGTCGGAGGACGACAGTGACAGCGGTCCTGATCTGGCCCGAGGGAAAGGCAACATCGAGACGAGCTCTGAGGAAGAGGATGAGGTGGAGGACATCCTGCATCATGAGGAAGAGGAGATTGAACACGACTGGGGGGAGATGTGGAAGGACGCTCCACGCACTGAGCAGGTCAGACACACTCTAACATTGTGTGTGCGTGTGTGTTCATTAGCATAAGAATAAATTACGCCACTTTAAATAACACCACATCTGAAATGAAAGAACTAAAGGCAGATTAGATGGACAGACAGACAGACAGACAGTTATATGGACAGACTGATGGATGAGTGGGGTGGCAGAGAAACCGTTAGTTGGGTAGACAGGACGGTGGACGGATAATTAAATGGATGGATGGATAGGTAGACAGACAGATGGTAAAATGGAAGAATAGGTAGACAGACATAGAGATGGGAAGTTTGATTGATAAACAGACAGGTGGTTAGATTGATAGACAATTAGATTGATGGATGGACAGGCGGGCAGACAGACAGATTGATGGATAGGTGGGCAGACAGACAGACAGACAGACAGATTGATGGATAGGTGGGCAGACAGACAGATTGATGGATAGGTGGGCAGACAGACAGACAGACAGACAGATTGATGGATAGGTGGGCAGACAGACAGATTGATGGATAGGTGGGCAGACAGACAGACAGACAGACAGATTGATGGATAGGTGGGCAGACAGACAGATTGATGGATAGGTGGGCAGACAGACAGTTAGACAAATCGTTAAGTAGGTGGGCAGACATGTTGGATGGATGGATAGGTAGACAGACAGATGAACAGGTAGACAGAATAAATTGTGCTGTCTGTGGCAGTGTGCTCAGCACTGGGTAATCGTGTGTGTGTGTGTGTGTGTGTGTGTGTGTGTGTGTGTGTGTGTGTAGGTCACTTGCAGGTTAGCAGTGTGTAACATGAACTGGGACCGGCTCAAAGCTAAAGACCTGCTGGCTCTGTTCAGCTCCTTCAAACCTAAAGGAGGAGCGGTGCTGTCCGTCACGGTAACTCCGCCCCTCTGCCTCATCATCATCATCATCATCATCAACTACACTAACTGCTCTCTGTGTAACTGTGCATTATTGTGTGTGTGTGTGTGTGTGTGATAGATCTACCCCTCAGAGTTTGGTAAGGAGAGGCTGAAGGCGGAGCAGACTCAGGGCCCTCTGGAGCTCACCAGCCTCCCAGACGACCCAGACGCAGACACTGAGGATCAGAGGTCTCACACACACACACACACACACCTGTATAGACCTGTGTAAAATGCCATCCTAATGCCATTCTAATGGCTTCCTGTTCACTCTGTTAGCTCACTACATAGGGTACAACACTGGAGCACTGTGCACCCTACCTAGTGCCCTAGTGCCCTAGGTAGGGTGCCTTTTTTTGTATTTTAAAGCCGTTGGACAAAATCTGCACTCTACGTTTGTTGTGTCTTCACGGAGATAAAAAAAGATATTGGCACCCTTTTGGGGGCACTCGCAGTGTCGAGTTCAGAAACCACGATCGTAAGCAATAACGGCGAATAAAAGGCTGCGATCTCTCTGCTGTTTCCTGTGTTTTAGGATCTATAGGGAGAAGGTGCGAGATTATCAATTTAAGCGTCTGCGTTACTACTATGCCGTGGTGGAGTGCGACTCGCCCGAAACGGCCGCCAAAATCTACGAGGAGTGCGACGGCTTCGAGTACGAGAGCAGCTGCTCGACGCTGGACCTGCGGTGAGACGTCGCACGCTGGCGTGTTGGCCGAGCGAGGAACTGAAGAAAAAAAAAAAACACGTTGGGGCGTGCTGTTATTTGAAACGAACCGACTTTGCGGTGGATTTAGCTTCGTCACGCCGCTACGTGATTCTGTTCCGCTATAACAGCACGACCCTGGCGTGTTTTTATTCCTTGCTTGGCGAATGAAAGCTAGTCAGGACTCATTAGCATAGAGTTAGCCAGGATGCGTTAAGTGTCGCCTCATCACGGGTGAGTACGGTGTTTAATTCTGTGCGTGTTATGTGAACAGGTTCATCCCCGACAGCATGACGTTTGAAGACGAAGCGAAAGACAGAGCGACGGACGTGGATTTGTCCACCTACAAACCCAAACTGTTCACCTCCACCGCCACCACTACAGCTAAGGTCCGCTAGTCCTGTCCCGCTACCTACTGTAAACTGCTTACTGCAGCTTTAAGGTGACCTGAATTCAGAACGTACTGTATATCGTGACAGATAGCAGTAGCGTTACACGAACTGGTGGTCCTCTATACGTTCTGTAAGCCAGTCATCGGTTCCGTTTCTATAACGACGCGTGTTCTAGTTTTCCGCCAATTCGTAAAGAATAGAAATCAGGAAATTCTTCAGTTGGCGCTCTGAATCGAATTTGTGAGGTCCGACCGCTACGCCGTGTTTCCTGCGCAGGTGGAGTTGACGTGGGACGAGACGGATCACGATCGCATCACCACCCTCAGTAAGAATTTCAACAAGGACGAGCTGCTAAACATGGACTTCCAGGCCTACCTCGCGTCCTCCAGTGAGGATGAGGAGGACGAGGTCGAGGCAGAAGGTGAGCGCTCAAGGTCACGACCTTCTTATTTAAATAATCATCACACAGTGAAGCGGGGGGGCAAAAAGACCCCCAAACAAAACAGTTGCAGCTCCATCGTGAAGCCGAAGCTCTGTCTTCCTCAGTTTGGTGTCAGACTCAGGAAGTGGGCGTGGCCTAAAAGCTGGTGATTCAATGTTCAGACTCCTTCAGATGATCCAGAAATTCCAAGAGTTGGTTTTTAATGCACTGTTTTAATATTCCTCGAGCCGAACCGTAGCCCTTGAGGTATTTGGTATAATGCGAAACCGGTAGCTGCGAGTTTTCCTGGGATGCTAGCTCATCTCATTAGCCTCGTAGCTCCAGGGCAAAAACGAATCTAAAAACATCGCGGCTAACGTGCTAAAGATCTGCAGCGTCAGCATGTTTCAGCTGAGCCGTTCCTCTGGTGTCCGTCTCAGAGTTGAAGCCGGCGGAGCGAGCGACGGAGGAGGACGAGAAGAAAGGAGGGAAGAAGGGCAAGAAGGAGGAAGAGCAGATCGCTAAATACCGCCAGCTCCTGCAGAGCATCCAGGATAAAGACAGGAAGGAGAAGGACAAGGACATGGAGATGGAGATCACGTGGGTGCCAGGTACGTCCGTTCAGCACGGGAAGGAGGATGGGTGTAGTCGTGTCGTGTCGGTGCTGATGTGTGTGTGTGTTTGATTTTATTTATCAGGGTTAAAGGAGAGCGCTGAGAAACTGGTGAAGAAGAAGATGGAGGGAAAAGACAACCTGACTCCGTGGGAGGAGTTTCTGGAGAAGAAAAAGGAGAAGAAGAAAGAGAAGAGGAAAGGAAAGAAGGTGAATTGGGCATTTTATAGGTTGTACGATATTGTATATTAGCCCTGCCCCTTTTTCTTTCGACACTATTCACTTGTCCACGCCCCTTAACTCTCTGGAACCACCCACCCGACCCCACCCACTCATCTCAATCTGTTGGCCGCTCTGGACACCATCTGGTTCTCCTCTGGCCGTTTCTCAGCATGCACTCGTGTGAACTCGTTCTACGTCTCCGATACTCAAGAGCGCGAGTACCGGGGACGCGTGAAATGACCCGGATGTGTCCTCGATATCGAGGGCGCAGACCCGAGCGCACCGAACCCGCTCGAACTCCCAGAAGTCCTTGCGGCAAAACGATAGCGGTTAACAGAAGCCCGACCCATAGCTGTAGTTTTAACATCTTTTTAACGACGATAATCTAAAAAAAAAAAAAATCTAGGAAGAATGATTTTTGAAATATGATTTTAGATTAAGATGCACACGACGGGTCGAAAGTTTGTGGACACCCGATTGAAATGTTTCTCACGATCTTAAAAACCTTTTGATCTGAAGGTGTGTGAGTAAAGGTGTGTGAGTAAAGGTGTGAAATCGGTGTCGCGGACAAAAATATATCCGTGCCGACGACTTCGTCTCTTTCATTAGAAAACGAGCGTCTTATTTACAAAAAAAATATCATTTTTAAACGACGACTCGGAGCGAAATACTCCGGAAAGCATCCGATAAGAGTCCGGCGTCGGCGTGAACTTCTTTAATACTGTTTAAAAGCATCTCAGGGAAATTCCTCAAGAAATCGGGTGAGAAAACGCCAAGAATACGTTTCTGGAAATTCTAGGCGAAAAGGGCGTCGACTTTGAAGATTCTAAAATATTAAATTACTCCAAATGTTGTGGATACGTAGATTACAAATGTCTTATAGCTGCATTTGTGCAGAATTATGTCGGACAGTAAAGCAGCCGTTTTGTTTTGCGCAGGAAGCCGAGGCCCAGGACGAGACCGCTATCAGCGACGACGAACTTCCTCCTGACGTCGACCTCGACGACCCCTTCTTCTCTGAAGAGCTGGGAGGTGCTACCGGTCAGTCCCAACTGTTCCTCGTACTCTCGTCCCTCTTGCGTTCTCTCCGTGTTCGTGTTTGTGTTTGAACCTGATCCCTCGTGTGAAACAGGGACGGCCCAGAAAGTCAAGAAATCGAAGAAGAGCAAAAAAGGGGAGGAGCAACTAACGGCAGAGGAGGAGGCGGAGCTAGAGAAACGGAAGGTGAGCACCAAACGGTACTTCTGTATCATCCGTGTTGTTCTGTCCTCGTACGTTTTTGTCCTTCGTGTCGTGATGGATTCAGAGTTAGAGTGTGGGTGTGGTTATAATAATCGTGGGTGTGGTTTCAGGCTGAAATAGCGCTCCTGATGGACGATGACGACGAGAAGCACCGGCATTTTAACTACGATCAGATCGTGGAGCAGCAGAACCTGAGTAAGAAGAAGAAGAAGAAGCTCCTGAAGAACAACACGCTGCTGGAGGAGGACAACTTCAAGGTCAGAGACCAAAACTCGCTCAACATTCTTTAGATCGCTCACTTAACGGTATATACTCCTGGTTTTAAAGAAATAAATAATTTACCCTATTATTTATTATCAGTCATACGGAGCTTTAAGACACATCACACGCATTCTGATAAACGATAAAGCTTTATTGTCGAACGTTTACCATCTAACGCTTGTGTGTGTGTGACGTAACAGGTGGACTTGCAGGACCCGCGTTTCCAGGCCATGTTCACGTCCCACCTGTACAACCTGGACCCCTCAGACCCGGCCTACAAGAAGACCAGAGGTACTCGGAGCATCCTGGAGGAGAAGCAGAGACGGAGGGAGGAGCAGCAGCGCGGCCAGCAGGAGGCGCTCCAGAGACAGGAGAACCCCAGCAGGAAAACAGAGGAGAAAGAGAGCACGGACGGTGCGGAGACGAGAGATCCGACAGCACCGGTGGCCCCGAGTAAAGCCCTGGACCCGAGTCTGTCTCTGCTCATCAAGTCTGTGAAGAACAAGACCGAGCAATTTCACGCCCGCAAGAAACAGAGGACAAAATAGAACGTCGTTCGACTTGGTTCTATTGTGCGTGTGCGAGTGTGAACTCATTTAATACAATTTCTGATATACAGACTTTCCGTACAGGTTTCTCAAGACGTAATGAAACATTAAAGTCATCCGAGATCCGAAACATTTCGCTGGTAAACTTCTTGTTTTGTTTCCCTCCATAGAAGCCCTAACTTTAAATCGATTTCATTATTATTATTATTATTATTTTTTTAAAAAGAGAGACTTTCTTGAGTACTCTGGGGTACAAAACAGTTATCGGGGGCGGGGTTAAGCATGAGCTCGGGTTGTGATGTCACAAAGCAGACGTAACGGCTTTAAACCAACCGCGATCGATATGCAAATTACTAGAGGACGACGACACTGTAATCGGACGCGTATCCCTTATTCCTACAGAAACTCTGCGTTAAGCTGGCTGGATTTATTTATTTTTTCTTTCAAAGCTAATATTAGTGCTGCGCTTCGTGGTTGTTATGGAAACGTTTATATTTTGTCGGGTTTACGCCGAAAACTACAAATCAAAACTCGGATACTCGAGTTGAAATGATGCTTGCGCGAACCTGTAACACTTACGCTGGTTTCATAGCGAGTAGTGATGTCAGCATCTTCTAATTTGCATATTCGTAATTGTTATAAGAAGATCCTTTCATGTCAGATACGCACGTTGTAACACTGCAATAAAAATAACATTCCACAAACTTTTAACAAGCCCACAGAAGGTGTGTGAACTGGGTTTATTTCAGATCATGTGTGTGATTAAAGGTGCAGTAAGTAATCCCCCCCCCTCCCCAAGAAAAACAGATGAAACAATAACGAGCGTCAGTTCACCAATGGAAAGTTACAAGTAGAAAAAAAAATATACATAATCAAAGCTCATTTATAACCAGGAGTAAATGAAACACAACGTGACGAGCAGCGCAACACATCGTCAAGCCCTTCGAGAAACAATGCTGGCGTTTTTAAATCCCAAGTGTTAAAGGGCAAGACCTTTCACACCCTGACAAAACAAAATGGCCGACAGGGATTACACCGAGTGACTGCAGCACAAAACGTACATCCGATACGTCTGATACACGACAACGTCGAGCACGTCAAGTATATATAAAAAAAAAATAATCAAGCATCACTTTCACAAAATAAGCACTTTTTATTTCTTACACATACGCAAACGTGTACAAAAACGTGACTAATGGGAAATAATTACGTGGTCTGACTACGGCCGAGCAGCGACAACTTGGACTTCACCGGTTTTCTTTTTGGGGTAATGTTACTGCCGAGTGTTTTCGGAAACTAGTCAGCTATTTTTTTTTTTTTTTAAAGCAGACCAGGAACACAAGGCGCGACGCAGGGACACGTGGAACCCGTCTGCACGATGGATCCAGACGGCGCTGTGCGACTCGGCTGGTGCGATTGAAGCCAAGTCCACAAAACCACGACAAACGCTTAAAAGTACTGTAGTGTAAGCTTCGACTCGATGGACGGGAACTCGTCGACGAAAACGGTGTGAAATTGTTAGCTAGCTAGCCGAGTCGGTTCCTAGCCAGAGCGATCGGCGTTAACGCCGCTCTTCGTCATCCGTAACCGTCCTTCTAGACCTGCGAAACCGACCGACCCGAGAGATCGGAAAGGTTACCTTTTCAGCGGATCTCACGTTTGTCCGTGTTTTTGTTTGTAATTTGCTTGGCAGGCATCTTTAGAGAGCGCTGAACCGAACAGGATGTTGTCGAGTCGCAGGAAATCCACTCCTAGTTCGTGTCTAGCGTCAGTAAAACTAGAGCGAGTGAGGACCGCGGTTCGTCGGGACGTACTGGGGCGTCTTACGATGGGCGAGCGAAACGAGAGGACAATAAGGCAATCGTGTGTTATGTTTAAAATGTAGCGTGTAGCGTTGTGGTAACGGGGGCGCACCGGTGATTGTCGTGCTAGTGATTCGTCTGTAACTTAACGTTTGCTAGCTGCCAGTCAGGAACACCCCTCACCCCCATGAAAGCTGCCAACTTGGGACAAAACTCTGATGTCTAAATTGAGTAGAATACGGTCCTCTGGGGGATTGTCACATGACCTCGGTAAGAAGTCTCTCAGGCATAAAATATGAGCTCGGGTATCTGTCCCCCCTGCACTCCGGTGCCGTTGGTACTGTCCGAGGAGCACTGGAACTGGAAGGTGACCTTCCCGCACTGCACCTCGGTCATCCCTTCTTGGCCGAAGTAGCTGAGCTCGTTGCCGTCCAGCACCACGCTGGCCGTGTAGAACGTGTCGGGCTCGACCTGCACCGGGTGTTCGAAGAACACCGGGAACGTGCCGCTGGAGCCGTCCGAGAAGTACTTGACGACGGCGAGGCCCAGCGTGGCGCCCTGCCGCTTGAGCTCGATCTTGGCCTGGTACTCGGTCGAGCCGCAGCTGGAGCCGTAGAGGCCGAAGCCGGCGATGAACACGCGCCTGTCCACGGCGAACTGAATGCTGTCACAGCGTCCGCGGTAACGCCACTGGTTGCTACGGTAGGCACACGACTGGAAGCGGTGGCAGCGCTGGGGAGTCAGGCCTTTCCTCGGCTGGCTGACGAAGGGCAGCTCGGGTTTGTTCGCCGCCGTGTGCCACAGGAAGACGGCGTTGGTCTCGGCGAGCGTGAGCAGGCCGCACTGCGCCGCGCCGTTGGCGAACTCGTCCAGCGACATCGCCGGGACGCGGATGAGGTACAGAGCCTCGCCCAGCACCAGCCTCTTGTTTTCGACAGTGGGTTGGAGTTCGCGGCGCTGGCACTCGGCCTCGGCCCAGCTGAGCGCCGCCTCCAGAACGACCGTCTCACTGGCGTTGAGGGTCTCACGCCGGAGGATGCTCTCCAGAGTGCGCAGGTCGATGTCGCAGAAGGCGTCAGAACGCAGCGCGAGCTCGGCCTGCGCGTCGATCACCTGCCAGCAGCGGCGCGTCAGCTCCGGCTCCTCGAACAGGCAGCTCTGCGACAGCAGCACGCAGGCGTTACGAGCGCTCAGGCTGGTCTCCAGGAACGCCACGCAGGCACGCGCCAGGTGAGGAACCATGTACTTCTTGGCGGCGTACAGCGTGGCCAGAACGGTGTCCGCACACAGGTCGATCTCATCACAGTAGATGTATCTGCAGCGAGAAAAGAGGAGGCGGAGTAAAACGAAAAGCATCACACACACATCCCGGACATAAAATCCCTTTCCGCAAACTTTCAAGCGCTACTCGATCAGTACGATACTCTTCACTACTCTCTTCTTCGGATTCTCACTTGAGCATGGCCAGGAAGGAATGTGGCTCGACGTCTGGGATGCGGATCTCGTCCTTATCCTCCGCCAGCTCCCCGTAGAACATGGCGTAGAACACGGAGCTCCCGACGGCCAGGATGTACTGCACAGAGAGAGACACAGAGAGAGAGGGCGGGGGGGGTTCATTTTAGGTAGATAGACAGAGACGGCACGTGTAGTTAGTGATTGTTATTTAGCTGTAACCCATCCTATACGCTAAAAACACATCGGCTTTATCCGGAATAGAGTATCCTTTATACTCTACAAGCGAGTGTGCATAATACTCGTTTCTGATTGGCTGGCCTCGTCGCTTTGAAGTGAACGGTAAAACTCTTCTCCGCCCTCACCTTGTGCCCCGGCACTCTTTGCGTGCCCCCGGGAGGGCCGACTACAAAATGCACGTCTGCCATCAGCTCGTTGTTAAACATGACTGCGTTTCTGGAAACACAAAATTGTAAACAAAACACAGACATTTTTAAACGTACACTGCTGTAGTGTGAGACACAATGGGACTGTGTGTGTGTGTGTGTACCTCTCTCTGATGGTGGGATAGAGGCCTTGCCAGTTGCAGCCCTGAACGGTGTTGTTGTTGCTGATGTTCTGCTGTTGGTACTGCTGCACCGCCGTAGCCGTCACCGAGGGCAACTTCTTAGCAGCGTAAAGGTCGGCGGCCATTTTGTCGCAGCTGAAATGTACTCAGGGTGCACTCATGGCCAAACTGTTCCCAGACTTGGTGACGAGGAAGAGAGGTACTTCGTATGGTAACGCCGGGTATCACCGCTTCACCAAAAAAACCTCAAGCACCTGGAAAGAGAGAAGAGTACGTCTGTTTTAGCAACGGGTGAAAAGAGGACGGAAAGGAGGGACGGAATGAATTTGGGACGGAATGAATTTGGGACGGACTGAAGGAATGAAGTCGGGATGAAGTCGAGTCAGGAAGGAAGGACGAGAGTCAGGAAGGAAGGACGAGAGTCAGGAAGGAAGGACGAGAGTCAGGAAGGAAGGACGAGAGTCAGGTAGGAAGGACGAGAGTCAGGTAGGAAGGACGAGAGTCAGGAAGGAAGGACGAGTCAGGAAGGAAGGACGAGAGTCAGGAAGGAAGGACGAGAGTCAGGAAGGAAGGACGAGAGTCAGGAAGGAAGGACGAGAGTCAGGAAGGAAGGACGAGAGTCAGGAAGGAAGGACGGAATGGAGTTGGGATGGATGAAATTAAGTCAGGAAAGAAATAATATATTTAGGAATGCTGGAGGATGGAATGAAGCCAGGAAGGATGGAAGTCAGGAAGGAAGGACGGGAGTCAGCAAGGAAGGATGAGTCAGGAAGGAAGTCAGGAAGTAAGTTTAGGGAAGAAATAAGCAAGGTTTAAATGATGTCGGGAAGGAAGTATGGAAGTCAGGAAAGAAGAACGGAAGTCAGATAGGGAAGAAGTAACGAAGTAGTGAAGTCAGGAAGAAAGGACAGAAGGAAGGTCAGGACAGAAAGAAGAAAGGACAACAGGAAAGAAGGATGGAATCAGGTTGGGATGGATGAAATTAAGTCAGGAAAGAAATAATGAATTTAGGAAGGCCGAAAAACAGGAAGGAATGAAGGCAGGAAGGAAGGACATCAGGAAGGACAGAAGTGAGGAAGGAAGGAGCAGTGAAAGGTAGGTAGGAAGACAAAAAGATAAAGAAATGAAGTAAATCAAGAATAAGTTTTTTTTTTAAAAAGTGAAGGGACAGGAAATAAAAAGTGAGGAAAATGAAGAAATGCATCATCTATCTATCTATCTATCTATCTATCTATCTTCCTCCGAGTGTGGGAAAGAAAAAAGGAAGAAGTGAAGGAAGGGAATGAGTGATCTATAATCCCGAATAAAAACCAGGACCCATGTCCCTTGTGGGAGAGAAAGAATGAAGGGAACGTTATCTCTGAAGGGAAGATAATCTCGGCGTCAGTGAGATTAGACCAGGAAATAATCACTGGATTTAATCACCACAACAACTGCTCACTACACACCGACAGGAAACACAAACCTAGCGTCGCTAGCTAGCTAACTAGCATCTAGACGCCGTGACAACAGCAATATAATGAACAAAAGTACCTCAGATTCGCATTTCTATAAATACAAAAACACAGCTTGATCCTTATCAAGCCAAGGATGCCGGCAGATGTTCTTCAGAGCGGTGTGATTCACACAGCTGGATTAGCCAGGCTAGCGTGTAAACACCAGCTAACAAGCTAGCAACATGTTGGTAAACAAAATAACAAGACACGCTTCATTTCTAAATAAACAAGAGAAAATATCATCTAACAGGTGTAGAATATCACTCAGTGGCTTTTATATGACTTCGGGAAATCTTCCAATCTTAAAAGACACTCGAGGGGGGAAAAAAGTTTCAAGTCAGTTAAAGAGTCTGAAGACGGCCATCTTTATGAGGACCAATCACAAATCAGCAGAAAGTGCACTTATTAGGGTGTGTGATCCGCCATGTTACAGCGCGTGAAGTGCACTTAGGAGGCAGGATGCAATTCGGGACACATCCTGAATCCCTGCCAAAAAAAATCTGGCCCACTGACACGCCCTGTGTCGGATTTCATCTGGTTTATAGAGTCTTTGTCCTTATTTTCGTTCGAGATAATTATTGGACTTTTGTAGAAAAGTATTATTATTATTATTATTTTAAAAAATTAGCAAAAGTAATGCTAACGATGATGACAGATATTAATAAAAAATAACCCACTTTAGCGCATAGAGACGGCAGCAAACCCACTGACATGTGATTTATGTGCTTTAAATGTTGATATCATTTTTCAGCTCGTTATATAAGTCAGCAAAACACTTAAAAAAACAAACAAACAAACACCCTACACGCTACATGAGACGCAGCAAAGTCTCGTGCAGGTCATATCCCTGCTGAAACCCCCCAACAACACCCCAAAACAATAGAAACTATCACAGAAATTCTAATGGTTTCCACTACAAATACCATTACAATCCATCCGCTAACCATTAAAACCATTACCATTATTGGTCCTTAATGGTATCCACTAGACATAACATGCCACCAATAGAAGGCAACAGATTACCAGTAGAGACCCACAGGGACCGTTAAAGTTTCCATTAAAACCAATACAATTCCCGTTATAAGCATTAAAACCATTGCAAATTCTATGAGTGTTTGTATTGTTGTTATTGTTTTTAATTATTAAAAAAAAAAAAAATTTTAAAGCAAGGCTCTTATTTGTGATCTGATCCAAATAATTTGAGTCACTGAAAACAGGCAAAATTCATGCCACTGTGTGGAATAAAGTCCAGCAGAGGGCGCTGTCTGATCAGTGAATACAGGGATCTCTCGCTCTCTCTCTCTCTCTCTCTCTCTCTCTCTCTCTTTCTCTGTCTCTCAGTGTCTCTGTCTCTCTCCATCTGGCTTCATTTCAAACCGCACACTAGTGCCCTAAAGCGTAAATCATTATAAAACATTGGTTGCTATGGTTACAATAAGTGGTAGAGATCTAATGATTAATACACTATGATGCACAAAGGGGGCGTAATCTTGTTTTCATTTAGTTCGTTGAATGGCCCGTTTCCCATTTGGGCCTGTAGTGCACTATAGCCTATAGGGTGGAAAATCCACTATATATATATATATATGTGTGTGTGTGTGTGTGTTTGTGTGTATGTGTGTATATATATATATGTATATCTCAAACCTGTAGAAAATTATAGAGAGGACACTCTGGGATTGAGTCTGGGATTAAAGCTGCTGGTGATAAAGGACTTTGTAAAGTGTGATAAAGATCAGGAAGAGTCACGGAGTACGTAGTTTGTAGTTGTTTGCACCCCCATGGTTATTAAACAGAAAAGTAAACATACTTCCATTTTACAACTGATTAGTAATAAGGGAATTTCAAGAGATTAAAAATAAAATATGGATGTGTTGTGGAACAATCCAAAATACAGCACGGACTTAACTAAAGCAAGAACGTAGATGACATTGTTTGAACACACACTGTGTTTAGCCAGTCCACCTAGTGGATTGTTTTAGACAGTGAGAGGAAACCTGAGAACCCTGAGGAAACCCACACGGACGCTCAGACGAATCGCGAACGAGTTCCGTCGGCTCATCGTGCCGTGTTTATTGTTTTCCTCTTCGGTATCAGATGTCCTTTTTGTTCGGAGACTAAACGAACTCGCGCCTCCCGGAGCTTCTCGTCACGTCAAATCAACGACAAACCTGCGGCTCTCTCAGATCGTTAACGCTTTCCCTAACCTGTGCTGAACATGACCGAATGGCCTAGGATTAAACGATAAACGAGAGCACGAGTGGAACATGTGATAAATAAATAAGGTTAATGAGAAAAAAGTCACGCCGGTGTTCTCACCGCGCAAACATCCTAAGAACCTCCGGGTCACTGTTTGAACTTTAACGAGCGTGGAGAGTCTCTTTAATGTATCCCACAACAACAACAACAGCAGCAGCAACCCATGAATGTGTGTGTGTGTGTGTGTGTGTGTGTGTGTGTGTGGGGCGAGCAGGCTGAACCTGATCTCAGACCAGGGCTTAAGGGAAAGAGACAGGGCTGGGAATGTAGTTGTGCAGTTGTAGCTGCGACAGCAGGGAATAGCACTGGAGTTATGTAATGTTTCACTAATTATGGCAGGGAAAGAGGCCAAAGAGAGAGAGAGAGAGAGAGAGAGAGAGAGAGAGAGAGAGAGAGAGAGAGAGAGACAGCCATGAAGTGATTAGAGAGAGGAATTCGTTGGCCTGATTGAAAGGGTCCATAAATACGCAGCACTTTGTATTGTCTGTGTGCTGATTTCAATCTGGGCTCTAATAAGTGTTTCCCTGCTCCACTCCCTGCCATTTAAGGGGTTGTTTGGGGGCAGTTTAGCTCAGGAAATTACCATTGTCCAGCCTTCAATGCTCTTATGGATCACTTAAGAGTAAAATGAAAGCCACTGGTCCAGATGGAGCCTACGGAGGCAGCGAGCATTTCTGCAGCCCAGGATCCCTTCAGCTATAATTAATAAATAAATAAATAAATAAATAAATAAATAAATAAAATTCCAGACTTCCTCAGCCCAGATTTCTTTTATGAACTGAAGAAGAAGAAGAAGGGGGGGGGGGGAACTAATATTAGGCTCATTACTCCAACATGTGCACAATAATGTTGTGGCTGTTTATCAGAGCTTTTTTTATTCCTGAACTTTATAACCCTAATTGGTTTTCAGTTATCGAGGCTGATGGTGAGTAGTACACAAACTGGATAATAAATAAATACAGCGTTGCTGATGCTGGGTTGTGATTTTTCCACCGCCGTGACAAAACGATAAAACCCCTTCTTGGCTTTGCTGGACCGAGCCCACTTTGGGACGTGGTGGTTAAGCGTAGCCTCTGTGGGCCTGTCTGTGAGTCTGTCTGTGAGCCTGTCAGTGAGTCTGTCAGTGAGCCTGTCTGTGAGTCTGTCTGTGAGTCTGTCAGTGAGTCTGTCAGTGAGCCTGTCTGTGAGTTTGTCTGTGAGTTTGTCAGTGAGCCTGTCAGTGAGCCTGTCAGTGAGCCTGTCTGTGAGCCTGTCTGTGAGTCTGTCTGTGAGTCTGTCTGTGAGCCTGTCTGTGAGCCTGTCTGTGAGTCTGTCAGTGAGTCTGTCTGTGAGTTTGTCTGTGAGTCTGTCAGTGAGCCTGTCAGTGAGCCTGTCAGTGAGCCTGTCTGTGAGCCTGTCTGTGAGTCTGTCTGTGAGTCTGTCTGTGAGCCTGTCTGTGAGCCTGTCTGTGAGCCTGTCAGTGAGCCTGTCAGTGAGTCTGTCTGTTAGTCTGTCTGTGAGCCTGTCAGTGAGTCTGTCTGTGAGCCTGTCAGTGAGCCTGTCAGTGAGTCTGTCTGTGAGTCTGTCTGTTAGTCTGTCTGTGAGCCTGTCAGTGAGTCTGTCTGTGAGCCTGTCAGTGAGCCTGTCTGTGAGCCTGTCTGTGAGTCTGTCTGTGAGCCTGTCAGTGAGTCTGTCTGTTAGTCTGTCTGTGAGCCTGTCAGTGAGCCTGTCTGTGAGCCTGTCTGTGAGCCTGTCTGTGAGCCTGTCTGTGAGCCTGTCTGTGAGCCTGTCAGTGAGTCTGTCTGTGAGTCTGTCTGTGAGCCTGTCTGTGAGCCTGTCTGTGAGTCTGTCTGTTAGTCTGTCTGTGAGCCTGTCAGTGAGCCTGTCAGTGAGTCTGTCTGTGAGCCTGTCTGTGAGCCTGTCTGTGAGCCTGTCTGTTAGTCTGTCTGTGAGCCTGTCAGTGAGCCTGTCTGTGAGTCTGTCTGTGAGTCTGTCTGTGAGCCTGTCAGTGAGCCTGTCAGTGAGCCTGTCTGTGAGTCTGTCTGTTAGTCTGTCTGTGAGCCTGTCTGTGAGCCTGTCTGTGAGTCTGTCTGTGAGCCTGTCTGTTAGTCTGTCTGTTAGTCTGTCTGTGAGTCTGTCTGTGAGCCTGTCAGTGAGCCTGTCTGTTAGTCTGTCTGTTAGTCTGTCAGTGAGTCTGTCTGTGAGCCTGTCTACACTCTTTCCTCATACAGTATCTCTCATTTTATTACAGAATTAAATGGTCTGCACTTATATAGCGCTTTTATCCGAAGCGCTTTATACTGTGTCTCATTCACCCATTCACACACACACACACACACACACACACACACACACACACCAGTGGTAGCAGAGCTGCCATGCAAGGCGCTAACTTGCCATCGGGAGCAACTTGGGGTTCAGTGTCTCGCCCAAGGACGCTTCGGTATGTGGAGTCACGTGGGCCGGGAACCGAACCGATCAGTGGACAAACCCGCTCTACCACCTGAACCACAGCCGCCCCTAAATTAAATCTGTGTGAAAGAGCGCTGATGTGTGTAACGACGTTCCCTTAAAGCCGTGGCTAATTATCAGTGTATCTGTTATGGGTGATGTAGGTACAAGAGTCAGGATTGTAAATGGAGAGAAATTGCCAGGTTCTAAATCATTCTAGAAGCAAATCAATCGCTGCATTTTTTTAAGAAGCCCGTAGACAGTTAGCCGTCCTTCAGTTTTCGAATTTCCACATTCTGTTTTCAGCTTTGTGTGTGTGTGTGTGTGTTTTTTTTGGACTAGCTCCAACTTTTCAATGTAGATGTGATGGTTTCTGACGGGATTACGTTCTCGATGTTTAACTCTGTCATGTACCCGTCATAGATGAATGGAATCATGTTCGTTTTCCCACTGCTTTTTTTTTTTTTCATCGCCTGTTTTTTCTTCTTCTTCTTTTTGGGTATGAACGTCCCACGCCCAGTGTTTTGTAGCGGCAATGCAATAGTAGTAATCCAGAGTCTTTTCTGAGAAACTGAACACGTCTGAGAGATAAAGTTGACGTTCCTGTCTGTTTGGCTTCATTTGCACCGTCGTTGTGCTTTCACGTAGTCTGATTAAACACTTAACAGCTAAACAAGGCTTCCGTCACTCATCGGCTAGTCTAGCGCTAAGTGCTGTGCGTCGTCTTTCAAAACAAAGTCGACGCTCACGTCGTTTCTAGGATCGTGAGCGAATTTCCAGGAAAGTCGTAAAATATCGATTTACACGTTCGGCACGTCGGGTCGGAATCCCATCCACGTCGGCCCTTGACGCTAATCCGAGCTTAATCGATAGCGAGCTCTGTAAGACGTTGTTGAGGGTTTATATTTATCTTTTCCTTCATGAATTCAGTCAGGCATTCGTCAAAACCGTGAAATGTTTCTTCGGCTATTTCCAGCCAAGCCGAAACTGATAAGGCGTTGGACCGAGGTTGAGCTACGTCCGTCCAAATGGAACGGGATTTTGATGTTTTAAGATCGGAACGATTTAGCTCTGAGGATCAGATCCAGCTCGGCATGTGGAAGACGGTTTTCAGAGAACATCAAGAACGCAAGTCCAGTGACACATTTAAATCCGGCTTAAAGACGTATTTGTGTAACTTGAGCTTGTCTTAATCCTGGGAATGAATTTGTTAAGATGAGTTCATTTCTCAGTGATCGTACATGGCTTATTCACAGCGTTTTATCATAAATACATTATTTCGACCGTCAAATCTAATTACTAATGTTTTTATCCTGTAAATGGCTGCCTGTTGTTTCTCTCTTAAACCACAGAAACTCTGTAGACTTGTTCAAACAGTCCGTACATGATTCCGTGGAAGGTTTTTGTGTGTGTGTGTGTGTGTGTGATGCAACCTGTGTGTGTGTTTTTTTTTTTTTAATCTTTCGCAGTGATGTTTGTTGGTAAACGAGACCTTTCAGCTGTGCTCATGTTCGACGCATCACGATGAAATACAAGTTCTGTGTTGCCAAGTTAATTACTCGTTAATCTTTTCAAATAAATCAATCAATCAATAAATCAGCATCGTGAAATAAAACCGTTCTTCAAGCGCCACTTCGGCCTGAACGCTTTTAACGTGACGTTATTTTACCCGGTCACGTCGTGTCACGTCATTTATATACCAAAGTGCCTCACAGTAATATCTAATGATAAATACCAGGCGTAAAATAATGTATTAGCCTGAATTTAAAAGAAAAAAAAGAAAGAGGAACCACGCGTGACACGACTGGATAAAAATAGACTAGATGCTCCAGACTTCAGGGAGGTTCAAACGCCGGCGAATAAGGAGTACGTCCGTAAATTAGATTTAGAAATGTCTACGGTAGTAAACTGTTCCAGTCTTGGGAAAAGCATCAGAAAAGCCCCGCTTGCCTTTAAACTTTACCACGGAAAGGTTTAAAGCTACCGTTCGGATAGATGGATCTTTAAAGGAGCACTCCACTCTGTCCGAGCCTTGTTCTTGTTTCTTGTCGCGTACGTGATCACCGTTCGCTAGAATTCCGATACGTTTCCCTGCGCTGAGGAACGACGGAGAAACGCTCTTTAGTCCAGACTCGTTTATAACACAAGTCAGCTGTTATATAATCGAGGTTGTGCAGATGTTCACCTCTGTCAGTAAGGCTACTGAAGAACTCTCACTGTGCTTTTTTTTTTTTTGGTAGAATGAATAGCGTAGGAATAGTTTAATATTGGACGAATGTCCAAACCTGTACGATTCGCCCTTTCAGAGACGGAAGATTTTGTGTCCGGAAATATTTGTATGTTGGATAAACGGGTGTGGTGTTTACATCCAAAATCAGATGAATGGTGCAGGATTTTATATGTGGCATCGGCCTTTTTTAAAGGGTCAAAAGTCCCAACCAATCGGAGAACTGGCTGCTCGGCTGTTCCATGGCCAGGTGTGCGTTAATCCCTCGTTATGCCACTCACAGGTACAGTACAGCAGATAAAAGGTCTAGAGTTGGGTCAGTGGTTAAAGGCTCTGGGTGACTGATCAGAAGGGCAGGAGTTCAAGCCCCAGCACTGCCAAGCTACCACTGTTGGGCCCTTGAGCAAGGCCCTTAACCCTCAACCGCTCAGTAGTGTGAATGAGATAAATGTAAGTCGCTCTGGATAAGGGCGTCCGCCAAAGTGCCGTAAATGTAAATGTAAGTCCAAAGAGGTGTGACTGGCAGTGAAGCAAGCCATCGCTAGCCTGAAAAATCCAAACCGACCCGTCAGAGAGATAGCAAAAACATATTGGTACACTCTTAAAAAGAACAGAAGGCACTGGGACACCCAAACGGCCTGGAAGGAAAAATCTGAATGTTTTTAAATGAATTGAAATGAAAAGGGTGGTTAATACACACACACACACACACACACACACAGCAATAATCACAACCTCAACAATACCCCAAGTTTTGGGTTCTCAACATGTTTAAAGATGTCCTTCTAAATGTAGAGGCTTTAGTTGTTATTATTATTATTATTATTATTATTATTTTCCCACCTGGGATTGGCAGGAACTGGCCACAATCTGATCCTAGATTCTGAAAAGAGTCTGAAAATGAGGTTTCTTTAACACACGCTCTCCTCCGTCTCGCTCTCTTCTTCCTCTCGGCTCGTCGTGGGACGTGATTTATACTCCGAGCGTGCTCTGGGACGTCGGAGTCTCCCGGCGTGGGACTGCCAAACTGATTTAAGACCATCCTTTGTCTTGTGGTTCCTTCCTCTGCGGTATCTACCGCGTTCTGATTTCGGAGCAGCTCGAACGGGACGGAAAACGTGCGGAAGTAGCAGGAAAAGCTATTACATTCAATTACGTGACCTTGAACACGGGATAAACGCACGTTATCTTACAGGTAGCGGAAGAGATTATGGAGGTATAATCCCCCATTCGTCATGTTATCGCAGTTAACTAACACGCAAAGGTTCCCAGCCCACGAGTGTTCCATTGTTGTTGTTGTTCTTATTATTATCGTATCGTTCGCCGTTTTTCACAACGTATAATCCCACATAAATCAAATACAGTCGCTGTCACCAAAACTCGAAAACAAATAAATACACCAATGTGCTTCCCAGAGACCGAAGACTCATGAAGGATTTAATGATCAGCTCATGAGTCGAGATAAATAATGTTAAAGTTCTTCATAACGCTGCATGTCGAATTCTGGATTCTGATTGGTCAGAAAGTGTTGATTCATTTTCTAGAACAGCGGCCTCTTTATATGAACGCGTTCGTTCGAATACATTCTCGTTTAATGATGCTGCATGTGACCTTAAGACGAATAATAAAAGAAGAGAAAAAAAACATATTGTTGATATGGTGACGTTTTCTGTAATTCGACGTTTATTTAACATGTATGGAAGGAGTCTCCAGTGCCAGCGCTCTGTAACAATCAGGATGTTTTCCTCCACGTCTGAGAAGGACGTGTTTTGTCTTTCTAACCTCAGGAAAGTGAGAGAGAGAGAGAGAGAGAGAGAGAGAGAGAGAGAGAGGTTGGTGAGGGAACGATTGTTTATTGTGTATAAAAAACTTTGATCTTTCATTTTTTAATAAATCAAATAAAAAGCCTCTGTTCACCTATACCATGTTTCTCACTTGGATTTTCTAATCCTAGTAGATTTAACCTTGAAGTTCTTCCAAGAAGAAGCTCATTATGGAGCTACAGTAAGAACTACGTAATATTTATCTGCTTTCTTAACGACTTTTGTTGCTATAAACAGCCATAAGACGACACGTTGAGAACATGTAAGGTTCTTTATATGATGTTTTTCATTTTTTAAAGATTTTTTTTTGGCTCCAGCGTGCTCTTAGGCTTACGGACTTATCTATTTTTAGGTGTGCACTCTTGAGCACTTTTTTTTAAGTCAATTAGAAGTCTATTACAATGAAAGCGTATTTAACAGGATAAAGAGACAAATTAGCCGGACTAACGGCACGCCTCTGTCTTTATCTGACGGGTCATATTCATAGGTGATAATGCCGTGAGCATGGGAACCATTGTGGTTTAGAGGGTCAAAAGTAATGGAGGCCCTGTATTCATGGGACGGGTTGAGTTCTGCCCCACTGCATTGTCTGCGTGTGTTTGTGCTTGTGTGAGGGATTTCATGGAAAAAGGGAGTGACAGTTTCAGTTGGCTTTTAAAGGGGTAATTGTCGCCGTGTTCTTTTCAAACGGAGCCCTTTGTTCGCCTGGGTAAGGAGCGAGAACGACAGACGGTTGGGCAGCAGGCCTCAGGTGCATCGTGGGATACGGGTACGGATACGGATGGGACACGCCCCTTGCGCCTGGCGCAATCCCCGTTTTTTCTTCAAAGCGAGAGGTTCGGCGCTGGCTCGCTTTGTCTGAAAGGATTCGTCGGGTGAATCATCATCAGTCTTCGGCGTAATTCGTTTTCAACGGGTTGGCTCCTCTGTCATCCGTCATGCCATTCACGTTCCTAAACGTGCACCGTGTTCTCGACTCATGAATACCCAATAAAGAGCCCATTATTTCTCGCTAAACCGGCTCGGAAGAAAAGAAGTCCGAAATCTTTCTTTCTTTCTCGACGTCTCTGCCATCTGTGCCACCGTCCCTCCGTCTCCGCCTCCCTGAATAGGATAATTGAGTGTCGAATACGCTCAAGAAGGAACTGGCTAGCTTTATCTCCTCCTGCATCTGCCCTATTGATCCCTCGCTGCCCTCCTCGGTGTATTTACACACACTCAATTAAACCGCTATAATCCCATCGAGCAACAACAGGCCTATCCATCTCCTTCACACAGTTAACCCACGGCGACCGCACGGCCACAAACGGCGTCCAGCGTCGGCAACAATAGAGACGGACGGGGATATTGTATCGCTCTCTCCGAGCACACCAGCGCTCCATTGAGACGAAAGAAAGCCCCCGCCCCCCACCTCATCCCCCCCCCCCCGCTCGGGGTGTGTGAGGAACAGCTGTTGATAAGCCTACAGCACATTTGTCTGCCATTGTTGCCTGTCACCTCAATGCACATTCAAACAAGTGTCTCGGCCCATACACGGCCATTTCTGTGGCTGAAAGAATGGACAAAGCGAGCCAAGGAGGGGGTTTGGGGAGTGACGATGGCTTTTGTGAGGCACTTGACATCCGCCGGAGCTTTTCAGCGTCGTCGTGATGATATTAAGTATCGGACGCGTCGACATTTTTTTCAGTAAACATATTTCCAATGATCCTGTTCACATCAAATCAAATCCTCCGTCGTTCCACTTTATTATGTAAACTAAGTTACACGTAACTTTATTTATGGACTTCAATCCTGTGAATTCTTTATATTTCCGGATTTCTTAAGTCAATACTGATGCCTGGTGAAAATTTCATGCGCATAGCCTCATCGGAAATATATTTACTGAAACAAAACGGCGACGCGTCCGATACTTATTTCCCTCGCTGTACGAATAAAAGGCTTGGGTAGCTACATTTATTGACGCTTTAATCTTCAGCTAGCTAACTCGACATGAGCATGTCGGGCGTTCTCTTTTCCACAAACATGCCGATCTGTACAAAATTGGGACCTCGCGTGAAAACTTCAAACGTGATGAAAACGTCACCGCATGACGTGTTTTCAGAAGGTTGCGCAAACGTTTCGGAGCATTAGAGTACATTTAGACGTCAGCGTAACCGTGGGAAAACGGTACTAAAGCACAAAAGAACAACTTCTGACTGGCGGTGAAATATTGCGACATTCCCCAAACCTACTACACACAAAAATCTTCCCGAAGGAGTTTTTTGCAACGTTCGGCCGGAAAATCCGTGAAGTTTTTGTTTGTAGGGAAAACGTGATTTAAAGACCGGCCTTCGACGTCAAAACATGCGGCTTTTGTTTAGCGTCGGCGATGTTTTTCCTGTCGCCATGTTGCAGCAGCGTTATTTCTTTCATGGTGCCACAAATCAGAACATTTAAACAAGGAGTTTGAACTGCATGTAAACCATCTCGACGGAAAACAATGACATCTTCATTTCCAAACATTTTCCAAAAGTTATCGCTAAAAAAAAAAAAACCCCAAAAAAACAAAACACGAAACAAAACAAACCCCAGATTATTTTGTTTTTCAGGTTTATTTTCCCCGTGTTATAAAACCGTTCTGCTTCATAGCTTGGTTGTCCAACTCTTACCCACGGACTGAAACGAGACGTCCATGGACGTCGATTATTGAGTCAAACTGGCCTGCGTTAAATCTTAAATTGGACCGTAAAAAGACACTGTTATGTACCACACTGATTGGGCCCTTAAATGTTATTTATTTTGGTCCGTATTAAGTTGACGTCTTGTACAGAGTCGACTCTGGGCAGAATCTAGACATCCCATTAACATCTGGCAAAAACATCCTTTTTAACGTCTTTTGTGAACCACTGGGTGGGTCCGTAATGGTGTGATCCAGTCCTTAATGCAAACGGAATGTTCCACTTACTTACTGTACGAGCAACATAATGGGGGGTGGGGGTGGTGTGGTGTGTGTGTGTGTGTGTGTGTGTGTGTGTGTGTGTGTGTGTGTGTGTGTGAGAGAGATTACACAATTACACATAATCCATAAAGTGAAGAATTGTCATTGTTCGCCTACTTTATGGCTCCAGTTGCTCGTTTAAGGGCGAAAGAGAGAACAGATGAAACGTTTACATCACTGGCATCTGAAAAATGGCTCTTACACCATCGACGTTGTTATTACTTCATTTGAGTTGGAATTCCATCAATGGCGATGTGGTCTGTGATCCATCAACCAACACTGGCAAACAGGTCTCTACATCTACCGCCGCTCTGTTTGGGTTAGCGCTGCTGCAGAGTCAACCTTCCTGATTGCACCGGGATGGAAAAGTAGTGAGAGCGTGACTAATTAAAAACAAGAGATAAGGTCTGTTTAGCTCGTCCGAAACAGAAAGGTTTTAGAAGTTTGGACTGAGCGCATCTGCTCCGTTTTTTTTTTTTTTTCTGGTGCCCTAAAAGCTTTCATGGGACTTTTGTACAAACTGAATGGCATTTTACTGCATGTTAAATGTGATTTAGTGAATTGTCTGGTCTGTAATTGACTAGATAGTTCTGGTTTTAGCCTGGACGTCCTAATTGACTGACAATAGAGAGCGAAAGAGTGAAAGCACAATGGATGAGTCCATTATACACTAAAACGAACCAAGCCAATGAATAACAAAGAAGGCTTTTTATTAGCCGTCGCTGCGCCAGCTGTTACACCTGCCGCGTCCTAATCCTAAAACTGCACTGGGACTAGACCGCTAGCAAGACTTTCTCTTTCTTTTTTCTTTCCCAAAGTTAATTTGTTACTCATTAATAATAAATGAGCTTTTTAAAGACAAATCGGCGAGATTCATCCTCCTAGGTTAATTAAATGCTCCTAGAGTAGAGACCAACTTGATTAGACTGCGTTAACATTTAACATATTCGAGACATTTTAACCACGCCTGTACAGTTTGGTGCACTTAAGTTACAACAGGTCACACACTTTGCGAGTAAAAGGATATTTTCTGAACAACAGGTGTATTGTGAGTCGCTCAAACCGCCCGTTAGAAGAGGAGTTAACTTCTGCAGGAAGATTTAAGCGACGTTGATTAATGAAGAGCTGAAAGAAATAATCGTATTCTTTATATTGTTTGTATGCGTGGTGATTTTGTATGTGTCGGACGCTCGAGTGTACCTGCGTTTGTGCTGCGTTTACATGTTGAACGTCTGAGACAAGTTTTGTTAGAGGTGCAATAAAGCAAGTTGTTAGTTTCTGGCCTGCCGAACGAATGGAAGGTTGAATGAAAAGAGAATTATGCTCTGTATCCATATTCATAAAATACATACACATCTATACACATCTGAATGATTATTTCTCCCAGGACTTTGTCACCCAGATCGCTGATAAAGTGAGTTTTACAGAGATTCTGTGGGGGTCTCTGTGGAAGTTTGGTAAAGGATGTTTTAACGCTGAGCTTTGTATGGATAGGCATGGGTTTAGACTTTTTAGGGTTAGGATTGTGTTAGGGATGGGCTGGGACAAGGGTGATGAGGGTTATGGTTGGGTTTGGGCTTCAGGTAGGGTTAAGGATTGGGGTAGAGTTAGACAAGTGATTGGACTAGGGTTAGGGGTATAGTTGGTCTGGGGTTGTGCTAGGGTTGGGCTAGGGTTAGTGTTAGACTAGGGCAGGGGTGTCCAATCCTATCCAGAAAAGGCCAGCATTGGTGCAGGTTTTCATTCCAACCAAGCGGAAGCCACAGTCTATTGAAAGCCAACTAATTAAACCGTTGGGTCCTGCTTGATTGGAATGAAAACCTGCACTCACACCAGCCCTTTGCAGATAAGATCGGACACCATTGGTCTAGACTTAGGATAAGGGTTAGACTAGTGTTAGAGTTGGCCTAGGGTTAGGAAGGGTTGACAAAGGATAGGGTTGGTCTAGGGTTAGAGTTGGTGCTAGGATTGGATAAGGGTTAGAGTTGGTCTAGAGTTTGGCTAGCAGATAAGATCGGACACCATTGGTTTAGACTTAGGATAAGGGTTAGACTAGTGTTAGAGTTGGCCTAGGGTTAGGAAGGGTTGACAAAGGATAGGGTTGGTCTAGGGTTAGAGTTGGTCTAGTGTTGTGCTAGGATTGGATAAGGGTTAGAGTTGGTCTAGAGTTTGGCTATGGTTAGGGTTTGTCTAGGACCCAACCCTGGTCCTGGAGTACCCCCTGTCCTGCACAGCTACTTAACAGCCTTTCCTGAGTTGAAGTGTGTGTTAGAGCAGGGAAAACACTAAAATGTGCAGGACAAGGGGTACTCCAGGAACAGGGTTGGGTACCTGTGGTCAAAGGTAAGGGTTGGTCTAGCACTGTGCTAGAGTTGGATTAGGGTTAGTGAAGGACTAGGGTTAGGGTTATATTTGGGCTAGGGTTACGGCTAGGATTAGGGTTAGAGTTGGTTTGGGTCAAGCTAGGGTTAAGGCTCAGATAGTGTTAGGGTTGTTAGGACTTGGTGAGGATAAGTCTAGGGCTTGGTTAAGTGTAGAGGTGGCCTAAGATTGGGGTTGGTCTAGGGTTAGGGCTAGAGTTGGTGTAGGGTTGAGTTAGGGTTTGGGAAGGGCTAGGGTTAGGATCAGAAATGGGGTTAGGCTAGCAGTGGATTAATATTTGAGTTGGGCTAGGGTTAAGGATTAGGTGTACGCTTTGCATTTTTTTTTTGTCTACAAGTCAATAGAAATACCTCACCGAGACAGTAATATAAGACACTTAGAGTATGTGTTGTGTGTGGTCGTCTGTAGCCCCAGCCCTCGCTCTGCTGTAACCCGCTCTGTAGCCAGACTCGCTCAACCCCGCACTCGCTGTCCTGATTACTGAGAATGATTCGTGTAGAAGGACGCGTTCTCTGTCTGCCTGTTTCTCTAACTTTCTCCACTCGCCTCACTTCCTGGCTTTTGCAGTCTCTCTTTGCTGTAATGCTCTTTTGTGTAGTGTGCCTTTGGGTTTGCCTCATTCGAATTAAAAATGACGTTCTTGCTATGCTTGCATTAACTTTTCTCATGACCAAACCTCCCTCCCAATGCATGCCCGACCACCCCACCAACCCTCACTCTCTCTCTCTCTCTCTCTCCGTGTTGACAGCCGATGCTAAGCTGTGAGCTCACCACTTTAACAGATTTGGAGCAGACGAAACATCGAGGGGCGTTTTCTCCCCATACAGCACCCTGGGGACGTGTGGAGAGGACCATGCTGTCAGCAACAACCAGGGAGAGACAGAGAACAAGAGGGACAGAGAGAGAGAGAGAGAGAGAGAGAGATGGGAGGAGTGAGTGTGTGGGATGGTAAAGAAGGAGCGAAACCTTCAGCTTAATCCTTTCAGGATATGTGTGTGGTGCCCGAGTGCAGCAGCTCCTCCTTGGTCTGTGTGTGGCGGCCATGTTCTGACATGAAAGAGTGACCCGGAGTCCCTCGTGGCCCTAACGAGCCGAACGAACTGCCTGGCTCTTATTTTAAGAGGCTGACCTAAGACTCCTGCGGTTTCCGCACTCCGCCGAGGGTGTTTGACCCGCCACCGATGGGTGGAAAAGATGGCGCAAATGCACCGCCATTAATTTTCCCCGCTTTGATTGGTGTTCCTGTTTTTTATGATGCTGCGAACAATTACAGCTCAAAGTAGCAGGCAATGAAACTCGCTAGACTGCAGCAGGCCGTTCCATCTGTCTGTGTGCGTGAGGGGTTTTCATTTTAATTACTGTGGAAGAAAAGCAGTGCGAATGAGTTTATCAGACTAATTAGTACGCCTTAGTAAAAATGTTATACAAGAAAAGTGACAACAAAACACTTACATATGCGTTGTGGAGGGCGTTTATTTATTTATTTATTCCTTTATCCTCCGGAGAAAGCTGTTAGTTATGTGGTTTAGGAACAAAAATATATATAGTTCAAACAACAACATGGTTAAAGGTTCCGCTACATTTCGATACTTATTTCTTGGCCGCACTAGAAAGGGTTTTTTTATTTTTATTTTTATATAAATGTCAATAAATTGCTCCGGAATTACACTAAAACCCTTTTCACAATTAACTCAATAAAACACAACGGGGTGTGCTGTTATAGGAAAATAATGAACAAAAGGCTGGCGTGATGAAGGAGTCACTGCTCCGCCCCTCCTAACCCACCCCCCACCCAACATTTTCCAATAACAGCACATGCCAAAGTGTTTTGTTCCGCTTATACAGATATTAACCTCACCAGTCTCTCTTTTTTATCTATCTATCTATCTATCTATCTATCTATCTATATATATATATATTGAAGTTAATAAGTTACAAGTTAATATGTTACTGAGAAACTGCAAAGCTGTTGATTTTCTTGTGGTGGAAAACTGAAACTTCACCATGGAGCGGCAGCCATCTTGGATTTTGGGTGAAACTATAAGCCACAGTTTCTACATCTCGGTTCAGGATTCTAACGGATCCTTAATCCTTTCCGGATAGTTTCGTCATTTATTTTTCAAAACACAGCTCTTTTTTTTTTTTTTTTAGACACGATTAGGTTTATATCTTTAACCGATGGTTACATCTAGGAAGATGCTCAAATACGTCAGGCTAGTTAATTAGCTCATGCTAACGAGGTGCATTTGAAGGCAAAGGCATTGCAATTATTAATGCTATTTGAAGTAAGTCATGTATTTATGGAAAAGATACTGGGTGAGACAGACATCATCCATTACTTAAGCTACCTCAGTTGTTGCTCCAGTGCAAGACTAAAGAAGGAAACATCAGACAGCAAACACGTCTTGGCTGATTTAACTACATTCGGAGTAAAGGAAAAATTGCGCAAATTTCATTTTTGGCTGAACTATTCCTTCAGGACAGCTCCAAGAAGTGAGCGCCAGGATGACTTTGGTTACAGTGAAGAGGACAAAGTATGTCAGGGAGGACCAAGAAGTCATAAATACAAATGTCCAGAGATGCGGTCAAGCAATATTAGCGCAGGCATTGGTCTCGTGGGCTTAGACGGCTTTAGGACTCTCTGTTTCTGTCATGGCCAGTGTGGAGCCTCGGGTTTGGCGTGTCTCTGCGTGGACACACCAGCCTCCATCCGAGCCCCATTAGACATGTGAAAGCTCCACAGTCTGAAGGGTGGCAGCTCTCATAGCATTTATGACCACGTTCTTCCATAAAATCATAAGACTCACTGTCCATTTTTCATTCCCCCCGTCCGCCTGAATAAAAAAGAGCGGATCAAAAAAAAAAAAAGCAGAGTTTGTTTTTTTTTTTGTTGTTTTTTTGTTTACTGTTACTGAGACTCGTTAGGGTTAGCGAAGCCGACATGTGAACGGAGTGACGAAGATCGGCAGCGGGGGGAGAAAAAAAAAAACGCTGAAGGAATGGAAAGAAGCTGAAATCTGACATTTTACAGAGAGAGGATTAAAAAACGGGGAGCAGGATGAGAGGGAAAGAGCGAGAGGCAGACAGAAAGAATAAATGACATAGAAGGGAGGGAAAAAAGAAAGACTGGAAAAGAAAATTCCAGAGAAAAGCGTTAGGCCCGTGTCTCAGACCTGTGCGCACGGAGGGATGTTGTACGCCACATTGAGTAGAAACGACGCGTTCGGACGAACGCTCCTGAGACTCAAACACGGGGCTTTCGAATAAATGTAAAAGCCATTAGTGCGCCCCAGAGCACCATGGGAAGGCCCGCTGCCCGCCGCTGTGTCCTGCCATAAATTTTTCAATCAGTGCATACAATAAAGAAGAGAAATTGAATTCTGCGTCCCGAGGGAGTCTTCGGACTTCGCGGTGTTGGCGATTTCCTGAAGGAAACGTGGCGGGAAAGGAAGGAAATCCCCTGGACCGGGGCAAGACGGGCTCAGCTCAGGGTCTCCAGAAATGTTTGAAACAGGAGTGTTTTATATAAAGGCGGGGTCGGGGCACTTTTTTTTTTTGGAATATTTGTTGAAGTTCCTTGTCATGTTCCGTCAGCATCGAATGAAAAATCTGTTCGGAGACGAAACTCTTTGTGGTCTTCGTGGTGCTGCAGGCTGTAAACAGCAGAAACACGATATCGATGCGGACCACCAACGTGTAAATAATCAGGGTTCAGAAAGCTCCTCCTATTACACTCGCGTTCTGGACTGATTCAGAGGCAGAAAATAAAACTGATGCAAAAGGCTGGATTTGATTTTGTGTTTGGGTTTTTGAGAACAGCTCTCCTCCACTACGGGCAAAATGATCCGAGGACAATAATAAAGGAGAAAAAAACCCCGCACGTGACGATGGAAATAGTTTCACGCTTCACGTTTAATCCGCCAGTTTACATCCAAAGGCGACTGTTTAACTGTGAATTAACTACAAATGCACATCGTTAAAGTTAAGAAGTTAAGAACTCTGAACTCTTCCAAGAACTTTTTTTTTTTTTTACGAGTGTACATAATATAATATTTTTCATTCATATCCCATTATTGCTTTTTTGTTATATAACCGTCTGATTATTAGCTTTCTTTTGTTTTATTTGTGGTTTTCTTGTAAAGTTATTATTGCTATTAATATATTATACATATTGTCCTGTGAAAATACACTATATGGCTAAAACTTTGTGCACCCCTGAGCATCCCATAATGCTCCCACTCCCACTCTTCTGGGAAGGCTTTCCACTAGATTTTGGGGCGTGGCTGTGGGTGGGATTTGTGATCATTCAGCTGCAAGAGCGTTAGTGAGGTTGAGGTCAGGCGATGATGTTGGGTGAAGAAGTCCGGGGTGCAGTCGGCGTTCCAGTTCATCCCAAAGGTGTTCAGTGGGGATGAGGTGGATATATATATATATATATATATATATATATATATATATATATATATATATATATATATATATCTTTAGGAACATCTTTATTATTAGAGAAAATACCAAATCTGATTGGATGGAAACAATTAGATTAATTACGGAGTTATAACATGTATAAATAGAGGGGCTAATATTTAAACAAAACGTATTTTTTTCTTCGTATCTCCGTCTGGAAAGTGTCCAGCATCATCTCTCGAGCTTGAACAGCAGAGGAACAGGAACCCCCCCATACCCACTCTTAACCAACACACACACACACACACACACACACACACACACACATACACACACACCAACCCCATGTTCACTTAGCTTTTGCTCTTGTCAAACCGAGCAGAAAATACCACCTACTCTCCTCCTCTCCTCTCTGACTTTTCTCTCCATCAATCTCTCCTCCCTCTCTTCCGTTCTTTCATCTCCCTCACTCTGGTGTTGGATGAGACGGGCTGTTTTGACAGCAGGCTGGAAACATGATGGCAAAGATGGAAAGTGCTCCCCTCTCTCTCTCTCCCTCACTTTCTCTCTGTAGCGGTGTTGACTTGTCTAAATGTCACCATGGCAAGAACACGAACTCCCATGTAAAAACGCCTCACGCTTGGCGGTGGAAAAATTACCCACACTTCATTAACCGCAAACTGGCCAGAAAACTATTCTTACTGCTCTCTCTCTCTCTCTCTCTTTCGCTCTCTCGCTCTCTCTGTTTAAAACATGCTGGATGTTATAAAGAACGGGTGGAGAGGGATCAAGTAGAACCTCCTGCTATAAAAGTTGCCTTTCTGGAGGAACAGCACACGCCTCAGAATTGGCTGGTTGTCAAGTGGTTTCAGGAAAAGGCTTGTGTGAAAGCAAACCCGTCTGTCTTGTGTGAGAAGTCGAAAATGTCAACAAGGTCAGACTTTTTGAGGTTAACCTCTCTCAAGGCCAGGTGGAGGTCATTCCTCCACTCCTGCGGGGGGGGGGGGGGGGGGGGGGGGGAAGTTTCCTTAATGTGTGTTTTTTTTTTTTGGATGGTTAACAGTTCTTAGCTTCCTAAATGGGTTCTAATTGGAACACCCCTGAAAGGACACGGGACAAATTTATATTGTCTAATAAATTTAAAGGGTGCTAGACATCTTTTTTCAAGGCTGCATATAATGTTTCTAAGGAGCAGAGGCTAGCTACTCTGGATTATACACGGGGTGACGTGCTCTTGGACTCGGATACAATCAGATATATCAGATAAACCTGGTACTCCAGATTTCTGGTTTGAATGTATTATGGTTTATGAGGAATGGTTTGAGATCCACTGCCCCAAAGGGTTCTTTATCTAGAAGGAGCCCTGAGGAATAGTTTGCGATCCACTGCCCTAAAAGGCTCTTCATCTAGAAGGAGTCCCGATGAATGGTTTGAGATTTACTTCCCTAAAGGCTTCTTCATCAGGAAAGATTCCTGAGGAATGGTTTGATATCCACTGCCCTAAAGGCTTCTTCATCTAGAAAGATTCCTGAGGAATGGTTTGATATCCACTGCCCTAAAGGCTTCTTCATCTAGAAAGATTCCTGAGGAATGGTTTGAGAACCACTGCCCTAAAGGCTTCTTCATCTAGAAAGATTCCTGAAGAATGGTTTGAGAACCACTGCCCTAAAGGCTTCTTCATCTAGAAAGATTCCTGAGGAATGGTTTGAGAACCACTGCCCTAAAGGCTTCTTCATCTAGAAAGATTCCTGAGGAATGGTTTTTACATCCACTCCCCTAAAGGTTTCTTCATCTAGAAGGAGCCCTGATGAATGGTTTGAGCACCACTGCCCTAAAGGCTTCTACATCTAGAAGGAGCCCTGAGGAATGGTTTGATATCCATTTTTTGGATTTGTTGTCTTGAGGGCATTGAGGACTGGTTGGAGATCCACTGCCCTGAATGATTGTTCACCTTTTTTTTTTTTTTTTTATAAAGCTGAAGCTGATACAAAGAGACTAATGATAAAGCTTCTCCAAGCACACCACCACAACATCAGGTGTGTTTATTCCAGTGAACACTGACTGGTTATGGTGGATCTTGGAAGTTCCTGACAAGGAATTAGGTGACTTAGGTGACCCTATTCATCTTCTCCCAAAACATAGTGATAGCTGAGCTTGAACAGAGAAGTGGTCCACGTGGAATGTAAATCATGTGGCCACATGGTAACATTAGAGCAGATCCTTTAGAAGTTAATGATTCACTGCTCATCCACCAAGCACGCCCATTTTAACCCTAACGGACGGGGGGTTGTTACCAACTGTGGGATAAATGTTTGCAGGGTGGGTGGTGGTTTAACCCCAGGTTAGAGGGTTGTTGGTGATAATTGACTGTAGCAGTGCTTATTTATAAAATAATCTTATCAGAGCGAATTCGTGCTGCATTGCCACAGAACATTGCCATAAATCATCACTAAATTCAGCTGGCACTGTTGCGTTTTTTTTTTCTTTTCTTTTGGTCATATTTTTGAGTTTTTCTTTAATATATTACATTTTTCCTAAATCTCATTACACTGCTATGGAAACGCCCTGAACCCTATTTCATGAGGAGACGAAAGTTAATCTTACCCTAATGAAAGCCAAAAATGTGCTCATGCAGGAAAAAACTTGAACGGGTTACATCGTTAGCCTAGCCAGCAAACTAATTTAGCATAACTTGTTGGTTTGACATGAATAACTCACAACACGTCCAGTGAAGGAGGGAGAGGGGGGGTGTCAACTGTTCTGATCCCAAAACGCTAGCAGGGTGAGTAAAAGGTGAATTATTACAGGCTGATAAAGACTTTTCTGTGATTTGTTTGGAGGAGGTAATGTTAGTCAGTATTTGGCAAAATGTTCCATTTCAATCCATCTCCTTCACTAGGACTGACAGGCATTGAGGCCACACCTCTTTTACTGATACTGACAGGCACTGAGGCCACACCACCTTCACTGGCACTGAGAGGGACTGAAGCAACACCACCATCACTAAGACTGACAGATATTGAGGCCACACCTCTGTCAATGATACTCACAGGCACCGAGGCCACACCTCCTTCACTAGGACTGACAGGCACAGAGGTCACACCACTTTCTTTGGGACTGACAGGCACATCAGCCACGCTAATTCATTAGGACTAACAGGCATGGAGGTCACATCTCCTTCAGTAGGTCTGACAGGCATAGAAGCCACAACTCTGCCAATAAGACTGATGGGCATTGATGCCACACCTCCGTCACTAAGACTGATGGGCATTGAAACCACACGACCTTTTCTGTCATTGACTGGCACACACAAGCCATGCATACTTCATTAGGACTAACAGGTATTGAGGCCACGCCTCCTTCGCTGAGACTGACAGGCACTGAGGCCATGCCTCCTCAACTGAGAATGAAGAGATGACATGTAGTTATGTCCCATTTGCTCCCCTGTATACACTGTAAAGACCTGTTTAACAGCTTAGAGGCTTTGGAAAGAAGCTGTTAGAGTCTTCTAGCTTCTTTTGTTTGATAATCAAAGGATGCAAACAAAGGGTTTAAGTGATTTTTTTAGAGGCTTATGCCGCCTGTGAGCCGTGCAGCGGCGCGCCAAGTGTTGGGACACACACGGTGCAGTGGAGGGATAATTTAATCCGGGTTGTAAATGAGTTCCGTCTGGATTTGGTGTGTGTGTGTGTGTGTGTGTGTGTGTGTGTGTGTGTGTGTGTGTGTGTGTGTACTTGGTCCTTTTTTTTTTCATCGTGTGAGTTTTGTTATAACCTGTGAGAAGTTGCCCTGATTTACAGATGAGGGCATGCTGGTGTGTGTGTGTGTGTGTGTGTGTGTGTGTGTGAGAGAGAGAGAGAGAGAGAGAGTTCTCTGCACACTGTGAAATGGTGCTGTAGTTTGCAGAGCATGACATGAGGATGCAGGATCAGAATTCTCCGCATGCATTTGTTAATGGAGCTTCCATGGAATGGACTACCCCCCCACACACACACACACACAGAGAGAGAGAGAGAGAGAGAGAGAGAGAGAGAGAGAGAGAGAGCAGATTGAGAGAGAGAGGTTTGCTCTTCGAGTCTGACACATGTACAAAGATGGACACACAAACAAACACATACACACACACACAAACACACACACACACTCTTCAAACTTCATACTAAATAATAAATGTGGTGTGTAAGTGAGAGTCTTCGGTCGAACAGAGCCAATGTACTGTGAACATCTCACTCCTGCCAAATTGCGTGTGTGTGTGAGAGAGAAAGAGAGAGAGAGAGAGAGAGAGAGAGAGAGAGAGAGAGAGAGAGAGAGAGAGAGAGAGAGAGAGAGAGACGGGCGGGTAGGCGAGGGTCTGTCTGTATATGTGTGTAGATTTTGCAAGATGCTAACAATGTCTTTCCAAAGACACTGAAATAGGCAAGAATGAGTATGTGTGTGTGTGTGTGTGTGTGTGAGAGAGAGAGAGAGAGAGAGAGAAAGAGTGTATGCTGGAGACAGACATTGCATTCCAATTTGAAGGCAACATTTTTGTGCAGAATTCGCACAGACAAAGGCTGTCCAATTTGGAAGAACCTTCAAGGTTCTTTATTTTTCTGCCAAATCTGAGAGCAGCTTCACAAGTAACCTTCTCAGTGTAGCTAGTCTTACAATTCCATTCTCCAGACCGTGAAACTTTCAACAAACTGTTGCTTCAACTGAAGAACAATGTTACATTTACAAATGTAAGGTCATTAAGGTTAAAAAAAACACAAAAAACCCCTACCTAACGTAAGGCAACCTCATAACTTTCTAGCCACTAAATTGCTAGCCAGTAAAATTACCTCGCTAGTTAGTTTGAGTTAGCTAGCTGTGTTATTGGGCAAATAGTAGTCTTGTTGTGTTAGCATGTTCTACAGGGTGCCGCAAAAGTCTGCATACACGGGGGAAATGAACACTTTTTTAGCAAAATGTCTTCCAAAAATTCTCACGGCCGGATTGGGAAGCTGTCGCAAGGTTGCGATGGACTTTAACAGGAAACACGTCACACACGACACCGTTGCCGAACTTATTAACGAATTAAAAACAGACTGGGAGTGTTGCAGACCGACCGAGAAGAAGTGGACGTCCACGAACATCCACTGACGAAGACACGACTGACGTGGTGCTGGAAAACACAGTCCCCTACAGTACGGTATGTCTGGAGACTTCCGGGACACCCTGAAGGCTCCCTGCCTAAGATTCCTTTCAGAGACACCTTCAAAGGATTCAGCAAGTAACATCAATCAACGTTTTCCACGTGATTTCTCATTTTCTGCTGCGTTCCGTATACACGCCAGAGCTCGCTATGAGGAAATTCCTCCCTGCCTCCAGTTTCTTTAACACTCCACTGGTCCTGGCAGTACTGCAGGTATGGGGTAAATCCATATCTGCCCTCACCACACGCTTCAAACAGGTACAAACTGGAACGGACGTCTTCTACCTCAAGAAATCAAGCTAGTAAACCCACAGCCATGTGAAACGCAGTTGTGACAGGACCTTGTACCTTGTGACATCCATACACTAGGTGGCAGTGCACATCTGAAATGTGAAGTTTGCGGAAGTGTCACCATATTTGACGATTACCCGGATTCCAGGTAAAACCAAGGTAGCGGGATCGTTGCCCGCATCCTCCACATGCCACCTTGTTTTGGGGCAGGGGTGGCTCAGTGGTTAAAGGCTCTGGGTTACTGATCAGAAGGTCAGGAGTTCAAGACGCAGCACTGCCAAGTTACCACTGTTGGGCACTTGAGCAAGGCCCTTAACCCTCAACTGCTCAGTTATATAAATGAGAGAAATGTAAGTTGCTCTGGGCGTCTGCCAAATGCCGTAAATGTAAGTAACTCGTATCCATATTCCGACTAATCCTGGATCCTGGATCTAGTTTCCAAGTGACATGTACGCATATTCCAATAAATTTCCTTTGTTGGATATAGCACGTTTTGCCTCGCACCTCCAGGGTCGGGGGTTCGAATCCAGTCTCCGCCCTGTGTGCGCGGAGTTTGCATGTTCTCCCCGTGCTTCAGGGGTTTCTTCCGAGTACTCCGGTTTCCTCCCGCAGTCCAGAGACATGCATTGTAAGCTGATTGCCGTCTCTGAATTGTCCGTAGTGTGTGAAGTGAAAGTGTGAGTGATTGTGCCCTGCGATGGGTTGGAAGCCCGTCCAGGGTGTCCCCCGCCTTGCGCACCGAGTTCCTTTGGATGGGCTCCAGGCTCCCCGTGATCCTGCGTAGGATAAGCGATATGGAAAACGGATGGATGGATGGATGGATGTCTCATAGCAACTTGTGTCCGTATTCCAACCAATCCCTTTTACTGGATATTCATCTCCAAACAACTCATACCCATATTCCGATTTCTGGATATTTGTCTCCTTTCAACTCGTATCCTTATTCCAGGAAATCTCCTTTGCTGCGTGGTCATATCCATGCAGCTCATACCTGTAGTCCAATCAATATCCTTTGCTAGATCCTTAATCTGGTATTCCAATAAATGTTTTTTTTCCTGGATGTTTGCTTTTGTGCAGCTCATACCCATATTTACAGCAAATCTCTTTTCATCTCAATGCGAATTGTACCTGTATTCCAACCAGTGTCTTTTGCTCATCTAATATTCCAAGATATCTCATTTTCTGGACATTTGTCCTGACGCATCTTGTAGCCACATTCCCATAACTTCTTTTGCTGGATGTCCGAACAGAAAAATAGAGCTGCACGGAGACGAATATTCATCAACAGATGTTTATAGGAATATGGGAACGTCTCGAGTTTTGGTATAGTTGCTTCGGTGATGTGAAAAGACTTCTCAAATGTCCGATCGTCAGTCTGCGGTCCGGCGCGACTGTTCTTGCTTATTCTTAGTTCAGTTTTGAACGGTAACATTGGTGCTCTTCCTTAATCTTTTGTAATTTAGCCAAACCCGATTTTGCCGACTGATGGGTGCGCTGGGTTCGACAAGGAAGGAGTTCAATTTGAACAGTTAGTCGCCGACCAGATCATGTGACATCACCGCTAGCCCTTTCGTTTCTTTGGCCTGACTCAGAGGTACAACCCCTAACCTACACTTTTATTTCAGCCCTGGCTCAACGTCCTGTTTATCCTACAATGCTATTTTCAGTCACACAACAGATTGGTTTAGCAAAAATATGGAAAACACAAAATTCCATTACTAACCCTTACAAAACCACCATGTATCGACAGAGACCTGTAATGGTTTCCACAATCCCTCCTTTTTTTTCTTCTTTCAGCAGCGTTGTTTAATTTAGTGGTTTCTTCAAACAATCCAATGTTTTGTAAAGATCTAATCTAATAACCTTCTAACTTGGAGTCTGGGTTCAAACCGAAGCTGGCAGATAGCAGTTCTGTTCTGGCAGCAGTGAAGACAATCAGTTCCACGTGTCTGTCGTGAATATTAAGTTAAAATGAATAATCGTTTTTCGGCGAGCAAAAACGCAGGTCCGATTTAAGATTCACACCGGGACACTTGGACAGGAGGTCAGTTTGATTGATATATTTCCAGAATTTAGTGCGGGGGGAAGTGCACTGTAAGGGAGATTGAACGCTAGCCCTGGAAGTCTAAAACGCTCGCACGGATCCGAACCAGTAACCGGATACCGCTAGCTGTAGTGTATCTAGTTCATTGTTAGCTGTGTTACTATTTATTTAATTGAAACTGTAAGATTGTAGGTGTTAAAATGTTCCCGGACCTCAGTAGAGACAGCAGAGACGGCATCTCAGACATCAGTTTGGGACGGGGCCCAACATTCTGGCCTGAAGAATGAACAGTAGAGTGAAAAGGTTAGGAGAGACGAAATGTGTGTGTTCTCAGCAAGCTGTGAAGGCGTGCTGTAGTTTGGGGAAAATACCTGTGTATGCATGTGTGTGTGTGTGTGTGTGTGTGTGTGTGTGTGTGTGTGTGTGTGTGGGTGGGTTCAGGTATGTACTTTTCTAGCCACACTGCGAAGTGCAGCCTCTGTCTGGAAAAGGTAATTTAGGCAAAACAAAAGGGATTTCGTAATTTTTGTCACTTGATTTTTTTTTTGTAAATTTTTGTAAATAATAAATTGTCAGTCGGTGGCTAATAATAAATCTGTGTACGTAGCTAATGATATTAGCTACGCTGATCATGTAAATGTAAATGTAAATAGTGCTACTACGGTAGCTAGGCGCATTACTTTTTTACATATGTAACTATGTGCTGTAATTAGCACTGTGAATAATACATATAATTGTGTGTAGTGGCTAACATTGCTAATAATAAATGTAACTGTGTAACGTAGCTAACATTGCTAATAATAAATGTAACTGTGTAACGTAGCTAACATTGCTAATAATAAATGTAACTGTGTAACGTAGCTAACATTGCTAATAATAAATGTAACTGTGTAACGTAGCTAACATTGCTAATAATAAATGTAACTGTGTAACGTAGCTAACATTGCTAATAATAAATGTAACCGTTTAAAGTAGCTAACATTGCTAATAATAAATGTAACTGTGTAAAGCAGCTAACATTGCTAATAACAAATGTAACTGTGTAACGTAGCTAACATTGCTAATAATAAATGTAACTGTGTAACGTAGCTAACATTGCTAATAATAAATGTAACTGTGTAACGTAGCTAACATTGCTAATAATAAATGTAACTGTGTAAAGCAGCTAACATTGCTAATAATAAATGTAACTGTGTAACGTAGCTAACATTGCTAATAATAAATGTAACTGTGTAACGTAGCTAACATTGCTAACAATAAATGTAACTGTGTAACGTAGCTAACATTGCTAATAATAAATGTAACTGTGTAACGTAGCTAACATTGCTAATAATAAATGTAACTGTTTAAAGTAGCTAACATTGCTAACAATAAATGTAACTGTGTAACGTAGCTAATATTGCTAACAATAAATGTAACTGTGTAACGTAGCTAACATTGCTAATAATAAATGTAACTGTGTAACGTAGCTAACATTGCTAATAATAAATGTAACTGTGTAACGTAGCTAACATTACTAATAATAAATGGAATGTCAGTAATGTTGGTAATAATAAATAAAAACCAGTAGCACTGTGAGTTACTTAGCATTGTGTAAATCATTCTAGCTGGCACAGGTGTTCTAGTTTGGTTGTAAAGGTTCTATGCACATTGTAAACTGTTGGTTAGGTTTGCGTGTGTGTGTGTGTGTGTGTGTGTGTGTGCTTTTCTGAGCACGCTGTTAAATGCAGCCCATGCTTGTGGAGAGTAATTAAGGTAACCGCAGCCTGACTCCATACGTCTGAAACTCTCCAGTTTACCGACCCCCGACCACAAAGTGTTGATAATCTATTATTTATGATCTATAACAGCCTTTTAGTGGAGCTGTGTTAGAATGCAAAAGGCTTACAGATTAGGATGAGGTGAAACTAATGGTACAGCTACAAATACGTTAGCGGTGATGGCGAAACACAAATAAAATATGCTAACAGATGTAGCTAGTCGAACTCAACGTCCATGAGGATGCCTCGGGAGGCTGGGGCAGTGAAGGCTTGGTGGTTAAGGCTCTGTGTTAAGGCTCTGTGTTAAGGCTCCGGGTTTAAGGCTCAGGTTTAAGGCTCCAGGTTTAAAGCTCCGGGTAAAAGCTCCGGGTTAAGGCTCCGGGTTTAAGGCTCCGGGTTAAAGGCTCCGGGTTTAAGGCTCCGGGTTTAAGGCTCCGGGTAAAGGCTCCGGGTTTAAGGCTCCGGGTTAAAGGCTCCGGGTTTAAGGCTCCGGGTTTAAGGCTCCGGGTAAA
>NC_071280.1:17558808-17576308 GCF_023375685.1 Ictalurus furcatus
AAACATGCGAAACGGTCATGTGACGTTACCTTTGGATATGAGGTTGCGATTTCGTGGATTCTGTCACGCACTGACGACAGTCCAACCGACCAAAAATATGGATTTCTGAAGCGCTTTGAAACGCGCAGCGCTATTCGATGCGCTGACGTCATTTCCAACGAAACAGGAAGTCGGGGCGGGACATATCGGGTGACTCATCCACCTTTATAAATAGCCAATAGCGTTTGGTTCAGCAACGGCAACTTCAGAAAGTGATTTTTTTTACAATGTCGTTTATATATATATATGTGTGTGTGTGTGTGTTTGTGTGTGTGGTATTATATATATATATATGTGTGTATGTGTGTTTGTGTGTGTGTGGTATTATATATATATGTGTGTATGTGTGTTTGTGTGTGTGTGGTATTATATATATATATATATATATATGTGTGTGTGTGTTTGTGTGTGTGTGGTATTATATATATATATGTGTGTGTGTGTGTGTGTGTGTTTGTGTGTGTGTGGTATTATATATATATATATATATGTGTGTGTGTGTTTGTGTGTGTGTGGTATTATATATATATGTGTGTATGTGTGTTTGTGTGTTTGTGTGTGTGTGGTATTATATATATATGTGTGTATGTGCGTTTGTGTGTGTGTGGTATTATATATATATGTGTGTATGTGTGTTTGTGTGTGTGTGGTATTATATATATATATATATGTGTGTGTGTGTTTGTGTGTGTGTGGTATTATATATATATATGTGTGTGTGTGTGTGTTTGTGTGTGTGTGGTATTATATGTATATATGTGTGTATGTGTGTTTGTGTGTGTGTGGTATTATATATATATGTGTGTGTGTGTGTGTGTGTGTGTGTGGTATTTTATATATATATATATATATATATATATATATATATATATATATATATGTGTGTATGTGTGTTTGTGTGTGTGTGGTATTATATATATATATATATATGTGTGTGTGTGTGTGTTTGTGTGTGTGTGGTATTATATGTATATATGTGTGTATGTGTGTTTGTGTGTGTGTGGTATTATATATATATATATATGTGTGTGTGTTTGTGTGTGTGTGGTATTATATATATATATATATATATATATATATATATATATATATATATATATATGTGTGTGTGTGTGTGTGTGTTTGTGTGTGTGTGGTATTATATATATATGTGTGTGTTTGTGTGTGTGGTATTATATATATATATATGTGTGTGTGTGTTTGTGTGTGTGTGGTATTATATATATATATATATATATATATATATATATATATATATATGTGTGTGTTTGTGTGTGTGTGTGTGTGGTATTATATATATATATATATATATATATGTGTGTGTGTGTGTGTGTGTGTGTGTGTGTGTGTGTGTGCGTTTGTGTGTGTGTGGTATTATATATATATATATATGTGTGTGTTTGTGTGTGTGTGGTATTATATATATATATATATATATATATATATATATATATATGTATGTGTGTGTGTGTGTGTTTGTGTGTGTGTGGTATTATATATATATATATATATATATATATGTATGTGTGTGTGTGTGTGTGGTCAACTCTAGCCCAGTATATGTTACTCTGCACAGTGTACTGAACCCCCACTCACCGTGGTTCACTGCTCGTGGTTAGTTCTCAGCGCTGCGGTGACACTGACAGAGTGGTTGTGTGTGTCGCTGGTACGAGTCTATCAGCAAGCGCACAGACGTTTAAAAGATGTGAGAAAGGCGTCTTTGCCAGACGTTTATGGGACGTCTGGATGCTAGCCAGAATGTGAAATGTTTTTAGTAAGTCTTTTAAAAACTGTTGTGTCAAACTTCACATGGACCAAAAAAGGACAAATCGTCTGGAGGACAGATCGAGGCGGCGCAGGGCAGATGTTAACCCGTGTGTGGCCGAACAATTTCGAAAAGGTCGGACGCATATACAGTACATCGAGGTATATATATATATATATATATATATATAGCATCGCAAACGAAAAACACACCGAAGTTTCGGGACAGAAGTCGGTCGCGTCGATTGTTTTTTGTGACTCTGGTGAAACAAAATGCTGCGATTTAATCTCTCACGGGCGTGATCACTGACCTCCAGGGGTTAAATCTGGTGCCACTGCTTATCCAGATCTTGTTTGCAATCCAGGAATTTTGAACATGTTCATTCGTGATGTTTTGATGCCTAATAAGGTCAAAGCAGATGAAACCTTTTTCAACTTTTTTAAAAAAAACAAACAAACTGTTAAACAGTATTGTTCTGTTTAAAGCGCCTCCTAGGCAGGAGCTCGTACATAACATCCATATGGCATCGAATCACTTTCCCAAAAATTATACGGTCAGACCTGATCATTCCCAGGACTTGTCGTGTTCTTCAGGTCGTAACCTTGTCCTATGAATAAGATGTGAGATTTTTGAAAGCAGGAAAAAGTTGCAGCGAATTACGTTCTCACCTAAAAGTCACGCACCTTGATCGAAAGTGTAGCAGTGTTGATAAAATTGTAGTTTTCATGGACCGACACTACGAGTTTAGCTTCCGCTCCTTAGGCTAGCTTTCCCACCCGTTAGATTAGCCTCCGTTTGCTAGTTTAACTTTAGCTCACTATATTAGCTCTCGCTTGCTAGCGTTCGCGTCCTGGTTAGCTCTTGACTAGCTCACTAGTTTTAACAAAAGTAAAAAAAAAAAAACAACAACAAAAAAAACCAACACAATGTCGATAAACGTCATAATGAGATTAGTGAGTACCAGGCTTACACAGGGTTCTACCCAAAGATTAGCCCCGCCCACTTTACGTTTATGCCAAGGCAGAAATTCTGGTTCATGTGCAAAGTCACCAATTATTCCGACTTTTTTATATTTTATTTTATTGCGTATTGCGCCCACAAGACCGACATTAACCTCATTAGAAAGCAATTACGGATTTAGCTGTAGCACATGAAACGTAAAACGGACCAAAATGGACTTTTATGGGCATATAAAAGTCCGGCGCTCACCGGGGACGAAAGATTATTTCTTTTAGACTATTTCTCATACTTTATGCTTATGCATAGCTCGAATTTCAGCCTCGGTGTTTAAAAATGTTCTGATACCGAGGAGTAAAAAATGGAGCTTTATCTTCAGCTGGAACTCGGCGCAGTCGTGAAATGTGGCGGTGAAATGCCAAGAGCTTCCAGCCGACGACAAGAGGCCAGAGTCCAAGAAGTTCATCGTTCGACCCTGAGATTTCACTGGGCTGTGTGTGTGTGTGTGTGTGTGTGTGTGGTGCATGGAGCATTCGTTTCTGGGCTCAGTGGTAAATGTTCATTGGGGTTGGCAGGTTACCAGGTCTCGAACAAAGATAACAACCTACTCTTGTTACGATTTACCAACCACTAGCACACACACTCACACACACACACACACACACACTGTAACAGCAGTTTGGTCAGAGATGATCCCTTAAAGTCCGAGATACTGTACGTTTTTCAGCATGTAGGAAACCGGGCTGGTTTTACATCAGTAGGCACGGGTACTTTGACTACTGATGACATACCACAGTGGCTAAAGGGTAACACGCACTTTTATAGCAATATGCGTAGATTATTGTGATCATCTACTCATAGTCCGGTGACTTCCTGTTCTTTTCGGAGCAGTAAATAAAAAGAAATCTCGAACAATCTCGAAAGAAAGTCTATTCTTCGCTTCAACTATTACACTCCATGAGGAAGTGAGGTAGTTATATCGTTACCAGACATCTCTGTGATTTTATTTCAGTCAGAATCGGCACTGTTAGTGTTGTCCAGCCAGTAGTTCGCTCTGTGCTATCACGCCTCGCAGACGCGTGAAACCACCGTACTGCTCGGTCGTACCGCGCCAAAGCCAAAGCGCCAACTTCCCTCGTCCGCATATTGAGCGCCTGACGCATTGAGTGAAAGAATACGACCATCCCTCCCACCTCGTAGAGTCGGCACGGCCGGGTTTGCTCTCGGGGACTACCGGACACGGAGGACTACGGCGTTGTTGGGATTCGGACTTGTGCTTGTGATCTCCCGATGACAGGACGGACGCTTTTCGGAGCCATGCTAGTAATATTTTACAGATTGCATGTTTCCATGACGTGTAGAAATAACAGCAGGTCATTTTTATCTCGTATAAATGGAACAGTTGGTGAAGGTACCATCATCCATCCATCTATCCATCCATTCATTTTCTACACCGCTTATCCTACAGGGTCACGGGGGAACCTGGAGCTTGTCCCAGGGAGCATCGGGTACGAGGCAGGGGACACCCTGGACAGGGTGCCAATCCAATCCATCGCAGGGCACACTCACATACGCATTCATACACTACGGACACTTTGGACATGCCAATCAGTCTACCTTTGGCCTGGGGGAGGAAACCGGAGTACCCAGAGGAAACCCCCGCAGGGCAGCGGAGGAACTCGAACCCCCAACCCTGGAGGTGTGAGGCGAACATGCTAACCGCTAAGCCATCGTGCGCCCTAGGAACCATTCACTTTGTCTCGAATTCTCCGAGGTTGCGGGTTCGATTCCTGCCTCTGTCCCTGTGTGGGCGGAGCTTGCATGTTCTACCCGTACTTCAGGGGTTTCATCCGGGTTTTAGGCTAATTGGCGTTTCCAAATTGTCCGTAGTGTGTGTGAATGTGTGTGTGATTGTGCCCTCCAACACACGCCCCTCTAACACGTGGTTGTAACACAGGTTCGAGCATGCCAATGCCACTGTGTATCTACAGAGATGTGAATGAAAGGTGAAGGAGAACACTGTGTACATTTCGCTGATTTATAACCCGAGAGACATTTATCTTTTATTTTATTTTTTTTTACTACAGTTGCCTCGGTCTATAAAACATAATTATGACCTCTTCCAACTGCCTGCAACCTTTAACACTGTGTGTGTGTGTGTGTGTGTGTGTGTGTGTGTGTGTGTGTTTTTGTGTGTGTGAGCGACAGAGAGAAAAAGATCAGCAAAGAGTACGCCAGAGGAAAAAAAAGAAAAAAAAGTGTGTGTGTGTGTGTGTGTGTGCAGGCCTGTGGTATTGTGTATTGCGTAATAAAAATAGTTTTTTAAAAAGAGAAAGCAGAACGATTATCTATATAAAGCGAGGCATGATAATAGAAGCTATTAGATCTCAGCTACATGATAATAGAAGCTATTAGATCTCAGCTACATTACCTGTGTGAACGAATGAGACAGAAGCCGGGCGAAAAAGTCAGAAAGCTGTCATTACCTGCTCATAAAAAATACACCGTGTTGTTTTCCTGCCTCAAATTATAGCCGACGTTTGCACAAGCTGCTGATTACAAGACTAATGGTACATATCATGTTGTCTGGGCTAATATATACACACTACACATACACACTACATATACACACACTACATACACACATGACATATACACACACTACACACACACACACTACATATACACACACTACATATACACACTACATATACACACACTACATACACACACTACATATATACACACTACATACACACACACTACATATACACATACTACATATATACACTACATATACACACACTACACACACACACTACATATACACATACTACATATACACACTACATATACACACACTACACACACACACACTACATATACACACTACATATACACACACTACATACACACACGACATATACACACACTACACACACACACACTACATATACACACTACATACACACACTACATATACACACACTACATATACACACACTACATATACACACTACATACACACACACTACATATATACACACTACATACACACACACTACATATATACACACTACATACACACACTACATATACACACTACATATATACACACTACATATACACACACTACATATACACACTACACACACACAGTACATATACACACACTACATATATACACACTACATATACACACAGTACATATACACACACTACATATACACACACTACATATACACACACTACATATACACACAGTACATATACACACACTACATATACACACACTACATATACACACAGTACATATACACACTACACACACACAGTACATATACACACACTACATATACACACACTACATATACACACACTACATATACACACAGTACATATACACACACTACATACACACACTACATATACACACTTCATATAGACACACTACAAACACACACATTCCATATATACACACTACATACACACACACTACATATACACACACTACATACACACACACTACATATACACACACTAGATATACACACTACATACACACACTACATATACACACAGGCAAGTGTTAGGCAAGCTTTATTCTTTTAATACAGATTTTACTTTACTTTTGTACTAGATTTTTATTTTTAATTTGACCTCTATTCATTTTATATATATATATATATATATATATATATATATATATATATATATATATATATATATATATAATTACATAGTATTTATATGTAACTATGCAAGGTCCATATAAATAAAATCATAAATGCGATTGCTGTCTTTAACCTCACATTGTGTTCGGGGTCCTGGAGACCACAATCCATCTTTAACAGCTCGGAAAAGACTCGCAGTTGAGAAAGCCGCTCACGAACGTTAACTACGGCTTTTTTGGCGCAAAACACAGCCAGGGTTTCCAAACCGCAGTTACTATGGTATGCGTGTCATAGTTTTACTGCTACCGTGGTCACTATGTCATGCTTTTAGTAAAGATAATTAAAACTCGCTAAACTTTTGAAGGAAGTCAGCGACAGAAAAGTTTTGACTACATTACACTTAAACTGCAGTTCATTTCATGGACATTTTATTATTTATATTTATTTCATAATGAAATTGACCAGGTTCTTACCATGCATAGTTACACTGTTGCTTTTTCTATAATAATATCAACTCGCTATGACGGAACTTTCACCTGTATAGCAACCTATATCAGTGTTTTAAGGTATTTTAAGTACCACAGTACTTAAACTCACGGTAACGGTATGGTCGAGAGTACGACGTATCATGTTTACTATCAGTTGCGACTGTTAAACTTAGTATTATAATAAAATATGTAACATAAATAGTTACCATAAAGCGCAAATAATAGATACTATAGTAAAATTTGTTAGGCTCATGGTTAATAAGTAATAAACAAACAGTTAGCATGAGATACTAGAGTAAAACTTTGGCGGTGCCATAGTTCAATATGTAACAAGCATAATTACAGTAAAATATAACACTGATACAATAGCAGTGCAATGGTTCACTATTTTATACACATTGTTACCATTAGAAACCATGGTAAAACTTTGGTAGTATGAAAACATTGTATGTGATGACACTAGACAACATCATAACGACCCATAGTGATCGAGTCAATTAAAATCTAACTTTATTTATAAAACATACGGTAGGTGATTGCCATTTCTTTGTAAACACCCAGTCGTGATGAACTCGTGTGATCACATCTGTAATTGCACGTCCATCACAACCTTGCGACGGCTTCCCGATCAAAAGCTCAAAGCAGCGAACATTCGCTTTGAATGATGACGTCGGCAACGCAGTCCGCGACATGATTGGACAATAACTTAACACGTGTCGTGTTGGTCAGTCGTGTGCAATTTTTCCCTTTTTTAACAGGATAATTTACGTGTTGAAATAGTAATAATGCAAAAAGTGTGTATCTTACACATTAACACATCCTTTCTGAGAGTGTACAGCATTATGGTACCTGGAACCCCCAAACCATAATCTCAACAAAATCATTGCCAGAAAATAAAAGGTACTATACTAAACCTTTTGGTGTCCAAACATGGTAAGTAGGCTGTCTTCTTCAATCACAAATGTCTTTTATAGCTTTAGTTTAAAAAAAAAAAATAAAGTTAGTAAAGAGTATGTTGTGCAGCTTAAAAGCTCATTTCCATCCATCCATCCATCCATCCAGCTATCTTCTATACCGCTTATCCTTCAGGGTCATGGGGAACCTGGAGCCTATCCCAGGGGTGGCTCAGTGGTTAAAGGCTCTGGGTTACTGATCAGAAGGGCAGGAGTTTAAGCCCCAGCACTGCCAAGCTACCACTGTTGGGCCCTTGAGCAAGGCCCTTAACCCTCAAACGCTCAGTAGTATGAATGAGATAAATATAAGACACTCTGGATAAGGGCGTCCGCCAAATGCTGTAAATGTAAATGGTACATCAAGCCATGATTAAGGGAAACTTCTAGCAACTAGTTTGGCAAAACATCTCCTCCATTATGGGTTAGATATATGAGCCTTGTAGCTCTGATGCAAAAGTAAAAAAAAATTGACATCAAACACTTGGATAGTCGACTACATTTGGAGTAAAAAAAAGAATTAAAAAAATTTGGCCAAACTATCACTCTGAGATTAAACAGAATATTTCATACGTTCTCAGGATTGGGTTTGAAGTGGATAAACTTGCGTCTGAAGGGAAACAGAATCTTATTTTTTTTTCATATATACATATATTATAATCGTGCTGTTTTTTCTCACAACGCTGGATGACTAACAGCACTTACTGATCTACAGTACCAGCATGCTTCAGGTCAGAGAACACTGAAATGAAAGATGGAGATGAGAGGTTGTTGAACTTCCATACCACAGTGGACTCTGCCCAGCACATTTTAATGCAGAATCTGGCTGCCGTTTTCAGGAAGGGTAAAGCTGACAGCGGTTGCTGGATCTTTTGACGGAACGATGATCCAAAACATTCCTGATGATCCAAACAAAACAAACAAAAAAAAAAGTTCACAGACGAAGATTCGAAACAGCCAGCCATCCTTGTCCTGAATATAATGTAAACATCCTCTCAGAAATCCTGTCAGGTTAGCGTAAGTTAGCTATCCAGTTAGCATATCAGTGAAGGTTATGAAAATATGAGAAATCGTGTCAGGTTAGCTAGTTGGCTAACATGGACAGTATAGACTATAAACATTCATGCATGTGACTTAAAACATCTCTCAGAAATCCTGTCAGATTAGCTTATGTTAGCTATCTAGCTAAGATTATCTGTGAAGGTTCTAATCGTTTAAGAATATGACTTTGCTAGTTGGTTAAACATTTCTGAATCTGACCTATAAACATCCCCTCGGAACTCCGGTCAGGTTAGCACATGTTAGCTAGTTGGCTAGCGGTGGAGAGGACATTTAGAAATCATACCAGGTTATCTTATGTTACTTAGCAATGAAGATTATGAAGACATTGAAGAATAATGACATAAACACTTGTTGCAATTCTGTCAGGTTAGCTCATGTTAGCTAGTTGACTAGCATTAGCAGTGAAGATTAAAGAAAGACTGTAAACATTTATGAATATGACTTACAAATCCTCTCAGAAATCCTGTCAGGTTAGCTCATGTTAGCTAGTTGACTAGCATTAGCAGTGAAGATTAAATAAAGTCGGTAAACATTTATGAATATGACTTACAAATCCTCTCAGAAATCCTGTCAGGTTAGCTCATATGTTAGCGAGCAAGCTACAGTATGTTTAACAACAAAGAGTATAAACATTTAATAATAATTCTGTCAGAAATCCTGTCAGGTTAGCTCATATGTTAGCGAGCGAGCTACAGTATGTTTAACAACAACAAGTATAAACATTTAATAATAATTCAGTCAGAAATCCTGTCAGGTTAGCTGATGTTAGCGAGTTGGTTAGCATTTGCAGTGAAGACTATAAACCTTTGTGAATGGGATTTGAAAATCCTCTCAGAAATCTTAGCATGTTAGCTGACGGTAGCTCGCTAGCTTCAGAAATACGTGAAAATGCAGGTGTGAACTGTATGTGAACACTAACAACTTTTCTCTTCCCATTTGAACACGTCCATATATGGGCTTAAAGATGCACACGATAACGTAGCGACACACTCACATTTCTGCGGGCTGCGATTTGCACGCAATTGTTTTTTAATTAGAAGGTTATGTGTGTATATGAAACGACATATTTTTTGCTTGTTTGTTTGTTTACTTTGCAGACGAGTTCTATGAGAGCAACACAACATTGAGGTTTGCGTGTTATCGCGAGGAACGTCACGGCTGTGATGATCTGCAGGCAACCGAATCACGGCCGTGATGATAACGGCGTTAAGAAAACACCAGCGGAATTCCAACGTTTCAACAAAACCCCGGGGAAGCTCACGGCCGCGATTGCTTTTTAATGAGGTTCATGTTGGTCTTGTGGGCACGAAAGGAAAAATGTGTACATGTCGAATGTTTGGCTGGACATTTAGAGGTTTGTGTTTGGAAGTCTCAGTTCACACAGACTGCATTTATCTACACTGTCACTCAGATAGCTGTGTAAGCTGAGTAACTCATAACTTTGGTCTTCATCCTGGGGAATGTCTGTGCAGTTATGTGTTGCTGACGAAGTGTTGTTGCTCTAGCAGACGGAAGAGTGCGGCCAGTCGTCAACCGCCAGCCCTGTGAAGCCCCATCATTCCTCATCAGACTCCACTCGTGCAAAACACAACCAAACTGCCCCTTATTCTAATTACTGCAAATTGTTGGTGGGATTGGGCTGGCAAGACCACTCAGTGGAGAGAGAGAGAGAGAGAGAGAGAGAATCACAGAGAGAGGCAGAGAGAGGCAGAGAGGCAGAGAGCAAGACAGAGAGAGACAGAGAAAGATAGAGGCAGAGAGAGAGAGAGAGACAGAGAGGCAGAGAGAGAGAGGCAGAGAGAAAGACAGAGAGAGACAGAGAAAGATAGAGGCAGAGAGAGAGAGAGAGACAGAGAGGCAGAGAGAGAGAGGCAGAGAGAAAGACAGAGAGAGACAGAGAAAGATAGAGGCAGAGAGAGGCAGAGAGAGAGAGGCAGAGAGAAAGACAGAGAGAGACAGAGAAAGATAGAGGCAGAGAGAGAGAGACAGAGAGAGTGAGACAGAGAGGCAGAGAGAGAGACAGAGAAAGATAGAGGCAGAGAGAGAGAGAGACAGAGTGAGACAGAGAGGCAGAGAGAGAGACAGAGAAAGAGAGAGGCAGAGAGAGAGACAGAGAGAGGCAGAGAAAGATAGAGGCAGAGAGAAAGAGAGACAGGTAGAGCGAGACAGAGAGGCAGAGAGAGAGAGAGGCAGAGAGAGAGAGGCAGAGGGAGAGACAGAGAGAGAGGCAGAGAGAGAGACATAGAGACAGAGAGAGAGAGGCAGATTGAGAGACAGAGAGAGAGAGAGATTGAGAGACAGAGAGAGAGAGAGATTGAGAGAGAGACAGAGAGAGTGAGACAGAGAGAGTGAGACAGAGAGGCAGAGAGAGAGACAGAGAAAGATAGAGGCAGAGAGAGTGAAATAAAGTAGCAAGACAGGGACAATGAGACAGAGAGGCAGAGAGAAAGACAGAAAGAGAGAGAATGGATGGGAAGAGAGGAATGAAGAGAGAAGGTCAACAGGAACGAGAGAACGAGAGCAAAGGAGATTTTGAGAGGACGTGAGACGGAGAAAAAGAGGGAGGAAGAGAGATGGAAAGGGTGAGGAACAGAAATTGGGAGGAAATGAAAGAGATGGAGAGGAACAGAGGAAAAAGGGTGAAAGAGAGGAAGAGAAAGAGAACGAAAGAAGGAGTGCTGAGAGGGAAATGTTCTTTTATTTTGGAGAGGGGACGAGACATCAGAGGACGGCCAGTGCTTTTATTAAGGACCAAACAGCCCACACACACACACACACACACACACACACACACACACCATTTTCTCTGCTACAGTTCAAAAACACATGAGAAGCAGAAACACATCCTCTGAAGTCGAGTCACACTGGTGATGTCATTGGCTACAGCCCGCTGTTGTGTCTGTTGCTACGTCAAACGGGGTCGCGTGTTTACCGTGTTTACCAGAAGATTCCATACGAGCGGCCCACTCATCCGGTACTCACCTCTTTGAAATATTCCCATCGCTCCGACCGAGTCCGCGATGTAGCCGCCGTCCGTCAATATGGCGGAAAAGGTTCAGTTACCCGTCAATATTTGGTCATTTATCAGCAGATCTGACAGGAACGTCGACGTTCCGGACAGTTTGTTCTCGTTTCCACTGACACGTTGCCCTTATAACACTCAACAGCTAATTCCTAACTAGCTAAACAACTTCCCTCAGTGTTCCTGTTGCTCAGTGGCCTAGCAACAGCATTCCCACAACTTTAACCACTTCAACAGTGGACGTGTTTCTCGTTTGCCTGTCGACAGGCGTAGAAAGCTGCTAACGTATTACGGTAGAGCTGGACAACACGGACGTTCGGTCAGACGTTCTGATGCGAAGCGCCATTTTAAAAGTAGTGTGCATCTCTTCCTGGCAGATTTCCAGCACATCCTACTTCCTAAATCCTTAACTATAGTATGTGCTAGCTAAGTCAATTTCCCTCAGTCATTAGAGCTAGCTTATGTTTGGCAGCCGTATTGCGCAGTTGCCTAGCAACAGTGATTGCTAAGTGTAATTAACAGCGTACAAGCAATTTACCAACACACCCGAGGTCGATTTTAATATCCCTGACAGTCTTGTTTCACTTCCACTGTTACTAAGGTACAGCTATGTCCTAGCTAGCATTCAGTAGCTAGCTTAAGCATGGTGGCCATATTCCCTAGTTGCCTAGCAACAGTGTTTTCACAAACACTCGCAGTCAAAGCTAATTGTAAGTACTGGAGTCCCTTTTTTTAAAAAAAAAGTTAATTACGGACACATTGGAACGGAAACGTTAACGGTTTTGTCTCATTTCCGCTGTCATTAAGATATGGCTAGTCGTTAGCTAGCTAGCTTTGCCGGTCGCGTATTGACGGTGTTTTCCCAAAAACTCCCAGTCAATGCTAAGTGTAATTTCAGTTCTTTAAAAGTAGCTATTTCTAAATAACTTACCAAGTGTCATTCTGGACATTTCTCTATCGTTCCCACGGTCCGTACGCTTTTATGTTGCATGTACCAACGCTATGATGCTAACTAGCGCAGTCGTTTCCCTCAGACATTAGCTAGCGCACGCTTACTTATCGACAGTGTTCCCATGACTTTAACTACTTGATCTGATCTCAATAAAGGTCTACACAAGTCAGGGTCAACCTCCTGCTGTTGCTGTCTGTCGTGTTTCGTCGACGCCGCCGTGCTGAGGCCGTCCCCGTGCGAGACGTTTAGAAGGCAGAGTGTTTTGTCCTCTGCTGCACATCTTGATTAGATTAGCGTTCGCGGCGGCCAGGAACCCACAGAGGGATCAGCCAGCTCGTAACACAGGCGTTTAGCGCAGGAGAAAAGAGACAGGACATTGTTTGATATGGTGCGTTGGTGTTTTTGCTCAATAAAGTGACGTTCGGAGAGACGAGTGGGCCGGCGGCCAGCACGGGGCTTTTTTTTTTCGTGTTCTTTTCACACGGAGCCAGACTGAGAGGAACATGACAGAGACTCAGAGACAGATCGAAAAATAAAGCGCTCTCTCTCTCTCTCTCTCTCTCTCTCTTTCTCTCTCCCACGAAGAATTCCACCGCTCTTTTTCTTTCTTCCTTCCTCACTCTTACTCTCGTCCTCCCTCCTTCTTCCTCTCTTTTCCGTAATTGCTGCCTCTTTGAAAAGACAAAAACGCTCTGTGGAGACGGCGGCTGCCGCGGCGCGAGTGTTTCAGACAGGCCCGAGATGGCAGTCGGAGCGACTCGCCGGCCCGTTTGAAGAAGGGAAAGAAAAGGCGCTTTGTGCGACGGCAGATATCGGCCGTGTTTCAGAATTAACGTCCAAACGTGTCCTCTGCATGGAGGGAGCTGCAGAGCATCATGTGTGAGCAGGGGGCAGAGAGAGAGAGAGAGAGAGAGAAACTGAGTCAGCGAGAGACAAGCAACGACTCAGATCTGCAGACGGACAGACGTCTGGGCAATAAGTAAGGAAGGAAAGCAAGAATGAGGAACAGAAATATGCAAAGAAAAGTGGAGAAAGCATGAGGGAAAATTTGGGGTTTGGGTTTTTTTGTTTTGTTTTGTGCCTTAGAATTGACTCTGTGCGTGTGTGTGCGTGCGTGTGTGTGTGTGTGTGTGTGTGTGTGTGTGTGTGCGCAAGAGAAAGAGAAAGAGATCAGTTTCAGGTCAGAGATTTTTGGCGTTCCACAGCCAGGCACATGAAAGAGCAAAGAAAAGAGGAGATTGTGTGTGCATGTGTGTAAGAGAGAGAGTGAGAGAGAGAAAGACAGAGAGAGACAGAGACAGTGAGAGAGAGAGAGAGAGAGAGAGACAAAGACAGTGTGAGAGAGAGAAAAAGACAGAGAGAGACAGAGAGAGAGCGTGAGAGAGAGAGAGTGAGAGAGAGAAACACAGAGAGACAGAGACAGTGAGAGAGAGAGACAGTGAGAAAGAGAGAGAGAGAGACAAAGACAGTGTGAGAGAGAGAAAGAGACAGAGAGAGACAGTGAGAGAGAGAGACAGTGAGAAAGAGAGAGAGAGACAAAGACAGTGTGAGAGAGAGAAAGAGACAGAGAGAGAGAGCGTGAGAGAGAGAGAGAGAGTGAGAGAGAGAAAGACAGAGAGACAGAGACAGTGAGAGAGAGAGAGAGTGAGAGAGAGAAAGACAGAGAGAGAGCGTGAGAGAGAGAAAGACAGAGAGACAGAGACAGTGAGAAAGAGAGACAGTGAGAGAGAGAGAGAGAGTGAGACATGGTTCAAAGTCCCCTAACAAACACAACAACAACCCAACAATATGAACCTCATTTTTGTGAGAGAGAGAGAGAGAGAGAGAGAGAGAGAGAGAGAGAGAGAGAGGGTAACTCCATAGTATGTTGTGTATAGGATATACACACACACACACACACACACACACACACACACACACACACACAGGCTGTTGTTCAATGACCGAAGCACTCCAAAGTCCAAGTCCGGTTTGTTCCGGGCCGCTTGTACGAATAATCCTTGGTTGGAAAACGCTGTTCGATCCCAGCTCTGCTGTTCACGCTGTAAATCACCCCGCTCTCTCGCTTGTGTAAGATTTCTCAAGCATTTCCAAAAATAACTGAGTCCAAACAGGCCCGAAATTGTTCTCGTCAGTGGTTTATCCGAGGAAACAAGTCTGGCAAGAACGCCTTTCATGTCCTGTAGATGAGAAGTGGATTATAAACAACACAAAACACAACAAGAAAACCCCCCCAAGAAAACCTGAATAGTTCCTTAAAACCACATCCAGGTCTTCAGTGAGGAGGCGGGACTTCCTGTCGTCTATAAACACGGATAAAGTGGTGAAAAACAGTACGCCTGACGAACGGTACGTCCGAATTCTCAGTATCCATAAAACGCTAGGCGAGAAACACCCGGATGACCTCCTGCTTCCGCCGATGGACACTGCGCTATCCCATAATGCAACGGGACTGGCGCCGAAGAGCTGTCGCAATCGAAATTGGCGAAAGTGATAAGTGATTACGTTCTAAAGGTCTTAAACGTTGTTCCTTGTTTCTCGTGGTTAAACCCAACTTGTTTCTCAGCACCTGAGAGAACTTGAAGCTTTAAAAGAAAGCAGTCGCTCTAACCCGGCGAGCTCTTTAAGTTTTTGCGGTTACGATGACGTCGGAGGTCACATGACAGTGCCGACATGGCGGACGTACAGTAGTGCGTCGGGACTGTATTCGTACTACACGCGTATACTGAGTGGGTGGTACTGAATCGTACGTGATTTTCAGACACAGCTTCTGTTTTGTTATCAGGGCGGCCATCTTGGAAAACGGAAAACGGCTGAAATCCTATCCGCCACCTTAGGCCCCGCCTCCCATAGTTTGACGATGGAACTGTGCGTAGCGTAAAGCTAGAAGTGATGCGAACTGCACTGCTTTACGTTTTGTAGAGACTGTGCTGCTTTTAAAACATGGATTCGAGCGAGTTTTTGAGGATTTGGTCGTGTATCGGAATTTAGCGTGAAATGGACTTCCGTGCAAAGCTAGAAAAAAGAAAAATGTCGCGGCTGAGCGTTCGGTTAAAAGGAGGAAATGGGAAACTTTCATTAAAGCCTCGTATTATGCCGCTGGGCTTCTTTAATTACACACACACACACACACACACACACACACACACAGAGTTAGCTCAGATACCACCGGACTCCTTGTCATCCCCAAGGTCAGATTATCCATCATGAGGAGGTCACAGAGGTCATTCAGTGTCAAGGCCCCAGAGCTCTGCATCTCTCTGCGTCTGTCTTCTCTTTCCGCCGCTAAAAAGGCGTGATTAACACCCACCCCTTCACTCAGCACTCTCCTCTTTCCTCATCCTGTCAGCCGTCAGCTTCGCCAAGCGTCCTTTGGGATTTGGAAAGGCACTTGGTTCATTATTTTTATACCACAGCGCTGTTGAATCCAGGGTTCTGATTGGTTGGAGGCCGTTGGTTCATTTTCTCTAACAGTAGCGCAGCTGCAAGTCGCAGGTTTATATTAATGCGCTCGGTTTAATACATTATCGTTTCTATAGCAACAGCTCGTACGCGGGGGACGTGTACGGCGGACGCTCCGAATAAACGTCTTATAGAAAACGCACGTAATCGTCGATATGATGGCGTTTTCTGCAAGGGGGTGTTAAACATTTCTGGAAGGAGTCTCCAGTGTTGGCGCTTTGTAACTGAGAGAGAGAGAGAGAGAGAGACAGAGAGAGAGAGAGAGAGTGAGAAAGTGAGAGAGCGAGAGAGCGAGAGAGAGAGAAAGAGAGAGAGTGAGAAAGTGAGAGAGAGAGACAGAGAGTGAGAGAGAGAGAGAGAAAGAGAGAGAGAATGAGAAATTGAGAGAGAGTAGAGAGTGAGAGAGAGAGCGAGAGAGGGAGAGAGTGATCGAGAGAGAGCGAGAGTGAGACAGAGAGAGAGAGAAAGTGAGAGAGTGAGAGAGAGTAGAGAGCGAGAGAGAGAGCGAGAGAGGGAGAGAGAGAGAAAGAAAGTGAGAGAGTGAGAGAGAGTAGAGAGCGAGAGAGAGAGCGAGAGAGGGAGAGAGTGATCGAGAGAGAGCGAGAGTGAGACAGAGAGAGAGAGAAAGTGAGAGAGTGAGAGAGAGTAGAGAGCGAGAGAGAGCGAGAGAGGGAGAGAGAGAGAAAGAAAGTGAGAGAGTGAGAGAGAGTAGAGAGCGAGAGAGAGAGAGAGAAAGAGAGAGAGAGAGAGAGTGAGAGAGAGTAGAGAGCGAGAGAGAGCGCGAGAGAAGGAGAGAGTGATCGAGAGTGAGAGCGAGAGTGAGACAGAGAGAGAGAGAAGGTGAGAGAAAGAGAGAGAGAGCGAGCGAGAAAGAGAAAGTGAGAGAGAGAGAGAGAAAGTGAGAGAGAGAGAGCGAGCGAGAAAGAGAAAGTGAGAGAAAGAGAGAGAGAGAGAGAGAGCGAGCGAGAAAGAGAAAGAGAGAGAAAGTGAGAGAGAGAGAGAGAGAGCGAGCGAGAAAGAGAAAGAGAGAGAGAGAGAGAGCGTGAGAGCGAGAGAGAGAGCGAGCGAGAAAGAGAAAGTGAGGCTTGTGAGGAAATGACTGTTTGCAGCTGCTGTAATGAAAGTGATA
>NC_071280.1:17578808-17621308 GCF_023375685.1 Ictalurus furcatus
GTTTTGAAACGTGCCTAATTTTGTTTTAAAGGTCTCCTACGATAGATTTACACGCATCCGAGGTCAAAGACACTTTAGCGTGCTCGTAATTTAAACTGCAGCGTTACCGTTTTTCCACAGTGTCGCAAACGACTCGTTAAATGATCCGTTCTAAATGATTCGTTCCAAACTCCTCCTTTCAGAGAACATACTCTGCTCTGATTGGTCAGACGTCCCAGTCTGTTGTGATTGGTCTACCATGTTTTGGAAAAGGAAACGCCCACTACCGTAACGAGTCTCAGCTCCGTCTGTCAGCGAGCAGGTGATGAAGACAGGGGGCGGGGCTTTGTGTTACAAACCTACATAGGTTAGTATAGGAAGTAAAGTCAGGAATCACTAACGAATCGATTCAGCTGTTCAGAATCGATTCCTTCTTTCGGGAGTCGAGAACTCCGTTTGTCCTGCGCTTTGAGTTTTTGGAACTCTGCAGATGTTTTCACGTTCACAAACAGCTAAGTATATCACACGCTACGTGAAAGGGAATATCTGAAAAACCGTAACACAGTTACGTGCAGGACACGTTGAAGTTCTTCCACGCCGGACTCAGCACAGCATGTCTTCATGGAGCTCGCTTTGTGCACGTACTGCGGCAGGTTTGGTGCGTCTTAGTTCCGGCGAAGGGAAACCGTAACGCTACAGCGTACAGAGACGTTCTGTACGACCGTGTGCGTCCAGCTTTTGCGGAACAACCGCGTGTAGGTGTGACGGTCCCGGTGTCCGCATACTTTCGGCCGTACAGTCTAGCTATCAGTGCGCTCGACCGTGTATTTAACATCTTTACACCGAGCTAATATTCCTAACGAATAAAATTAGCGAAAACTACTCCGCTCCACCCAGACACGAGGAAGCCATCGGCACATGCGGTCTCACAACCGCCGGACTGGGGTTTCAGACATCTCAGACTCCCAAGCTGGTTAGGAAAAGACCAGACGAATTCGGGTATAAGGACTGAACCTTGACCGCGACGCCTCAATGCTACCATCTTCTCTACCGTGCACGTCATAAAGAAACAGTCCACGTGACACTGGTGTCAACACGTTTCTGCAGGTAGCATCAAATGATCAAGCTTAACTAACACATGATTCAGCTCGACTAGAAGGTACCAGGCTGGTTTTAAACACACACACACACACACACACACACACACACACACTGGGGTTGAGCAGGCCCTTATAACTCAAGCGTGAAAATGTGACGGTGTGAGGTCACTGAAACATAACGAGGCAATATAGGACACGTTTTTGGCAGCGTGATTGAGTGGATGTTCACTAAAAGTGGCCCGTTTGAAACACGACCCGACAGGAAGCCTTAAATGACCTCGGTGCAACGCCGGAGTGGGAACCGGGAGGGTCGGGCAGAATTCCCTGTGGGCCGCTCATGTTTCGAGCTGATTACCACGAGCTAACAACATTACACTCGTGAAAGCGGTTTGCTGCCACAGCCGGCCCTCGCCGTCTACCGCATATATATATATATATAAATACAAACGCACGAAAACACTCACGTAACCAAGCACTTTTTTTCAGGCTTCCTCACTCAACATCATGACCAAGTCTATATCCGTGGTAATTTACGGGGATTAAATTAGCAGCCCCTCCCATAAAGGGCACAGCCCTGTTTTGCCTTGAATTGCAATCGGTCTGCTAATGAGTCTCATTGACGAGGGTGGGTATGATTAAACATGTTGCCTAGAGGGGTTGTTTTTGTTTGGGGGGTTTTTTTTTTTTATACGTCGCGATGGACGTCTAGTGTAGATTGGTAGGTCAAAAAAAACACATGAGAACAAGTGTTGCGCTGAGAAGACGAGAGGTCGAACGAAAAGCGATGGAGGTTTACGGAGAATAACGGATAGTCTGGAGAAGCGTGTCGTGGCAAAGGAGGCGCGCGGTCGTATTCGTTTAAATAGAGAGTTCCGAACGGGCGTGGAAAACGCTGGATTATTTACGCTAATAGCTCAGGATCTAATAGAGCACACTAATTAGGTTGGCCAATCAGGACGAGGCCGCCACGATGTGTGTATATATATATATATATTGCTAGCTAGTTCGTTAGCTAGCTTTGTTAGTCGATCTATAAAGGTATGATGTTCTCACTATTTCAGGCGAAAATCATGCTAAGATGCTAAGAATTTAGCTAGCCATGTCTGTACTACAGATCATTTGACATTTGACATATTGACAGGACTATCAGCATGTTTTTCTCTGCAGACATGTTGGTACACTTTAGCATTGCAACACCGCGAGCCGTTAATTTCGCCATCCTGAGTCACGAAACCACAAGAAAGTGGAATATACGTGTAAAACATCCAGGTAAACACGACTACTCTGACAGCATCGTGTGCCGCTGAGGTTCCGCGACGCTTAAAACGCTCACCGACGGCAGAGACAAACACCATACTGTAAACCGCTATTAAACGTTAGGCCATTACTCGTGACGTGAAAATTTGACCTTGGCCGGTCTATACGTCTAGCGCACTCGTATTAAAGTCTCGTATAACACCCTCACCTACCCGTCCTACCCACCCATACACACATACGCACGCACACACGCACACGCACGCGCGCGTTCATGGGAACAGACACATCCTGTATCCACTAGTTGGTTTCAGATTGAGGCTTATCAGGTTAACATTTTTCATCTCCCTGCTGTCAGAGCCTGCACAGGTTCCCACAGAGGTGGAAAGCCCCGTTCTAGGATACACACCAACTCTCCGCCATCTTCGCAGCTTAGCCTCGGGGGTGACGAGAGGTCACGCGCTCAGTAACCTTAATTGCCCTCTGACCCCAATGTATGGAGCTGTTGTGTGAAGACTTTGGGAAGTCATTGCTAAACCTCTGATCTAAGTGTGTGTGTGTGTGTGTGTGTGTGTGTGTGTGTGTGTGTGGTAGAATTTGCCATCTCACCTTCCTTGTTCATGCATATAAGGTGATAGAACAATTTCAAGATGTTGTAGGATATATATATATATGTGTATCTATTCGTGTGTATATGTGCGTGTCTTTGTGCGGTGTGATTGTATCGTGTGTGTGAGTCTGTGTGAGTGAGTGTGTGTGTCTCGTTGAGGCCCGTTCTGGTTTGTTCCCAGTGATTCTCTCGTTTCCCCCTGCTGCGGTCCAGATGCGCGTTTTGAACTCCGCTGTTGTCGCCGGCTCATGTTTCCGAGTGTTTATTGTTTTCCGCAGGCAGACTGGGGGGGAGAGGGAGAGAAACCAAGAGAGACTGAACTCTCTCTCTCTCTTTCTCTCTGTCTCTCTCTCTCTCTCTCTCTCTCACACACACACACACACACACACTTTTTACAGGCTAAACACGGTCAGCCCACGACAAACTCAAGACCACATCCATTAACTGCTCGCCATAAATTTCCAGCGTTGTGACCCACTTCGGTCTCCGTACACGGTTGTGAATCATGCGTGTACGGCACAGTAACGCACTGCCGAGTATTTCTAAACAGTAATCTATAGAGTATGGTACAGTAATAGTATGGGAACCGGTGGATTATGTCGAGATATTATTTATTACACCGCCAGCGAGGTTTTTTTGCCTGGTTTCACTTTCTACACTGGTTGCTAGTGGGCGTTCCTATCTTGGCTAACCATGGTTGCCATGCTTTTTCTGCTTGCCTCTAGACAGAGCACACAAATAGTAGAGCTAGCTACTGAATGTAGCCAAAATCACCCATTTGACCACAAATCCAACATCCTCCTGCTAAAAATGACAATTCCAGAAGGAAACTGCTCGTGTATAGCACGCCGCGCATCACCCTAGCCGACATGGCGAGCTTTACTGTCTTGTGGATCAGGTGGTAGAGCGGGTTGGATACTAACCGTAGGGTTGGCGGTTCGATTCCCGGCCCACGTGACTCCACATGTCCGAAGTGTCCTTGGGCAGGACGCTGAAGACCCCAAGTTGCTCCCGATGGCAAGCTAGCTGCCTTGCCTTGCATGGCAGCTCAGCTACCATTGGTGTGTGAAGGGGAGAAAGAGAACCAGTGTAAAGCGCTTTGTAGAACCTAAGCTACGGGTAAAATAACCGCTAGATACCCAGTCATCGTAACCAAGAGTCCATTAATTGGCCCTGTACGCAGAAGGGGGTAATTAGTGTTTTCCTTCCAGTGTGTTCAGCTGCCCTGTGGTGTAAATGGTCTGTACTTATATATATATATAAAGCACCTTTTAACCTTAACGGTTCTACAAAGTGCTTTTCTCATTCACCCACTCACACACACACCAATCGGGAGCAACCTGGGGTTCATTGTTTTGCCCAAGGGCACTTTGGCATGTGGAGTGGCCAGGGATCGAACCACCAAGACACAGTGGCTTCATGTGTCTCATACAAGCTTCTCGGGTCGGTAGAGTAGCTGTCACGTGATAGGAGAGAGAGCGAGCGAGTGTATGGGGGATTGTCAAACAACCAAATTAGGAGAAAATAGGGCCAATGTCAAAAGAAAAGAAAAAAAAAAAAGAAAAGAAACGAATGTCATTGTTGGTATGAATATAGGGTTTGTAAACTAGTATGTGGTTTGGGTGGTTGACTACGCCTTGTTGTCATTGGGTAAAGGCCAACAATAACAAGAGCTTCTCTGCGCTCATTAACAGCGTCTTACTGGGTTCCCAATCTTTGCGATTCACATGTTGTTAGCGTCGCATCGAACATCGTAAGAGATTTTCCGTAAGAAACTTCCAGAATCCCTTCAGAACACAGATGTTCAGGTTAAACGTACATTATGTGAAAATTGCCGATGAGTGTCGATGAGTGAGTCCATTTAATCACCTACGAGAGTCGTTAATATTAGCTAGTGGAGGTGGTGTTGGTTTTGTTTGCCTGATAATGATGCGTGATATGTTTGGATTTCGACTAGCCTGCTAGCTCTGAGTATCTTTTCTAAGCTGCATTGGTCTGCAACAGCTTCCAAACACGATGAAATTCAAAAGAGATCACATGGCAAAACTTATTTATTTATTTATTTATTTGTTTGTTTGTTGCGTCTATTTTGCACCTGGGAGAAAATAGCACCGGGCACGTCGTACATAAACACGCACAAAAACACAAAAGACAGAAGTGAGCATTTTATTAAAGAATTAGCATGTCCGAATTCGGCAAAAGAAACGACTTAGCAGTTTGCTTATCTCTCCAGCATTCGCTGCTGGACATCGCTGCCTAGCTTTGGATCGAAGTGCTTTTGTAGCATTGCCAATTTTTAGGCATCGACTAACAGAATTTCAACAACCTTTTGAATCTTGAACCTAGCGAGTTACGAGTTACAACGAACTAAAGCCAAGTGCTAGCAAGCTAGCTGACGTTGCGCTAAATATTACATTGCGTAATCGGACGGTTGACTACTGTACATTTCTTCTTTACGTTTACAGACTGCTGGCTATAAAATGGTGGGAATTGGTGCTCACTAATTTGGGTGCAGATATAGTTATAAATTTATATATATAAATATATATATATATATATATTAAATCTGCTGTTTTCGCTGTGGTTGCTGGGACTACGGTTGCTGCGATGGCCTCGGGACTGCAATGACCACATGCAGTTTTACTCTCAGTTCTCCTTTAGTGAACAGTGGACGAGTTCAACAAACAGACTTCATATTAAACCATAATGAACTTTCTTTTGTCTCACACTATCCGGCGTGACCCAGATGAGGACGGGTTCCCTTCTGAGTCCGGTTCCTCTCAAGGTTTCTTCCTCATATCATCTCAGGGAGTTTCTCCCTCACCACCGTCACCACCGTCTCGCTCAATAGGGATAAATTCACACGCTTAAAATCTGTATACCGTGTTTATACGTTTCTGTAAAGCTGCTTCGAGACAGCGTCCATTGTTAAAAGCGCTATACAAATCAAATTGAACTGAACTGAATCGAATTTTCAACCAAAGATTAAATATTGGCACCCGTGAAGCACTGGGGTGATCAGTTTCTACAGGACAGGCAGAAATGTCAGTGAGACAGGTTTACAGGTTTAAGTCAGGTGCGTTGTAGCTAGATGGCGTCCAGTTATGTAAGCGTTCCTGCACCAGCGTGTCCATCAAAGACACAAAACATCCCCTAAACAATGAAATATATATTTAGTGTTCCTATTGACTTCTCTTAATAAAGCCGGCTGTTTTATATGTCTTTATTATCTGACCCAGAAAAGCTGCGCGACCCAGCAGGAAAGTTGGAAAGACGTGTGTGTGTGTGTGTGTGTGTGTGTGGTGTCAGGAACACATGCGCCTCCCAGTAGCCCACATAATTTACCAGGAGGCTGATCCTTATGTCCTTGAGCGGTTATAAATCATGGGATATTTTCTAAATGTCGGTTTGATATTCCAGTATTGTCAGGCCATAACAGGACCGAACCACAAGACATCTGTCTTCTATAACTCACGCACACTTTAATGATTGTTTTATTTTAATCAAATCATCGAATCCCACTGACGAACAATTTTGCTTCCTCCATTCATGTGCTTTTCGAAACGTGATTGATTTGATTTGTTATTACTTATTTTTATTTATTTATTTATTTATTTAAAATTGATTCATCCAGCTGGGCAATTTTTACATCCTGATGCAGAGTTCAACATATTCTCCTTAAAGGACCCATGTGGATATGTGCACACACACACACACACAGGTTTCACACACACTAGCCATTTCATTGTCTTATACATCCAGCGTTAATGAAATGGTTTGGCGCGGTATTAAACGTACACAATGTTCCCCTGACCGCAGATGCAGTCGATCAGCCAAGACATGTTTGGACATGTGATGGCGGTCTATTGTGTTCAACCCAAACCACATCCAGTTATTCTGTGATGTCACACGGCTTTGCTGATGCGGTTTAGGTCATAGTGAGACTTCCTGTAATCTATAAACAATAACAAACTTTACGGGGGTGGCCATCTTGGACAACCAAAATTATTATGATTTTTTTTCTTTACTGCAGTCTGGTATCACCTCAGGATCTTCCTCCTAATGTTTGAGGGTGAAAGTGTGCTGGAACGCTGGGAGTGATTCATACATTTCATTCATTCATTCATAACCACTTTATCCTGCTCAGGGTATCATCCAGCGTTGTACTGGGAACACTGGGCGTGAAAGGGGAATAGCAAGGAAACTCGATCCGTCCAGGATTTCCCACAGGGTTTTTGTGTGTGTGTGTGTGTGTGTGTGTGTGTGTGTGTGTGTGTGTGTGTGTGATTGTTGCAGCGGCTTTTTTTTCTTTGCGAAATTTGCGATGCAACTTGTGGAGTCGTCCCCCCATACCCATACCCATCCATACCCCCCCCCCCCCCGAAAAACTACTCGAATCGGTGAAATCGCAGTCGCACAAAATTGTTTCGCACGCTCTTGTGATGTTTGTCGGTAAAAGAGACGTTTTCGCCGTACTCGTGTGAACCTCGTGATGAGGTCACGTGACGCGTCTCGGCCCGAGTCTGCGTAAAAATCCGCGCTAGTTCTGAAAAATTGCACGTTCCTCCCAATAACGTGGCGTTTTCTCGATTTTGCGCCCGTTTCCGCGATGCCGAAAATCGCTAAACCCCGGAGGGACCGGAAACTTTCTTTTCACTAACACAGTACAGAATCGTTTCTTTTACAATATAAACATCGCACGGCTTGATTCGGGCATTTGTTTGTTTGTTTGTTTGTTTGTTTGTTTGTTTATGGGTGAGATAGACTCCCACTGCTTGTTAGCTACATGTCGCTCTAGTACAAAACTAAAGGAGCGTTAAACAACAACAACAACAACAATAACAACAACAACAGACATGCCTTAGCTGATTTGCGAGTAAAGAAGGAAAATATATCATCTATGATCAAGCGTCTTTGATGACAGTGAATCCTCGAATCAGGCCAAACATACAGTACACATACATAAACAAATTTTTTTAAAAGAGTTCCGGATCAGTTACGTGTAAGCCATGATAAGGTTCTACGTTTGGTTCGTTGAGTGATCGATTTATCGGGGTCGGGATCGCAGGTGATCGCGTATCCTGGACATCACCTGCTGATGAAATCCTTGCTAAGCTGAAAGCGACGATCCGACGTCATCGTTTCCATTCGCTCACTTCAACCACGCCTTTATCCACAGGGATTTCAAATGGAGACAGGATACAACTGAGCCGTTCAGGGTTCAGGTTCGTGCTCAAGCACATAACCGCGACAGTGCTAGGATTTGAACTCCTAACCTTCCGATCAGCAGGCCGACCTCTGAGCCGCCGATTCAAGGAGAATTCATCTGGGAAGCTTACTTCCATATTCGCCTGATCTTCTGGCGTGGGAAAAGACGATCTGCTCCCTAATAACGTGAAGGCATTAATAACTTCACCGCATTAACAGAGCAAGCGTATAACAATGATGCGCGTTATATTCCGTCAGGAAAACCCACCAAGACTTTTCTTTCAATCAGAGCTTTTTATTAGAATTTTTACCAAACGGTTTATACAAGCCCAAGGGTCTTCGGCTGAAAAGTTACAAAAGGACGCCGCAGCCAAAGATCAAGTGAGTGTGTGTGTGTGTGTGTGTGTGTTTAAGTATTTGCTGTGTCTGGCTGCTCTCAAGCAATTTCATCTTCCAAAGCAAAGAGACTTAAACAGCCTCAATTAATTCTGTTTTGTCCCCAAACAACCTCCTGAGGCTGACACAATGTCGGTTAGCTAACAGCAGCCATGTTTTCGCTTTCCGCTGCCAAGGTACACGAAGAAGGGAAGAAAGAAAAGAAGGAAGAAGGATGGTGAACAGACACTCGACTTTTACCGACTTGACTTCTGCTCCAGCAGCGCGTCCATTCGTAAGGGTTTGAAGGCCAGAAGCTAATCCTGCATTAACATTTACCTCCGTTCATTCGGTAGACGCTTTTATCCAGGCTGACGTACGAGCGAGGCGGAATTCAGTCCGAGCACAGGACTGCTGCCGCGAGTTTTCCTGATCCGGGATTACCGATTTAGCCGACACGTCTCCGCTCAGGACCAGTTGCTTGAGCAGAAACCATTTACCTGCTGAAGGTAATGTCTCATTCCTCAAAGAACGCCATTCAATCGATATTTCCTCACTCCATATTACTTGCTTATTTATCGACCGAAGAGAGTGAATGCGATTCCCATCGTCGACCCGATCGCCGTCCAAAGATTCCTCTGGTTGTCTGAGATCACCTAATACGACGTCCTCACCGGTGGCGGGTTTAGTTTTGTGTTGATGTCCGAAGTTCCGGCAGTGTCAGGCCCAAATTCTGGTCCAAAACCTCAGAATGTTGATCTCTGCTGTGCCTCACACCTTTAAAAAAAAAAAAAAAAAAAAAAAAAGCCCTTATAAAGCAGAATACCATCACCTGCCAACAACATCGACTTCTTGTGAAAGAATCTTCTCATAACTGTATAATCCGAACAAAACTCATATTGCGCAATCTACCATGGAATTTCACCAAGATATTCATTCGTACATCATCATCACGCACGGTGTGACTTAAAGACCGCCGGGTAAACCGAACCACACCTCAGATAGGATTCCACACTAGCGACTAGTACTAGTTTTATATTATCTGGGGGAAAAAAAAAAGAAGCCTAGGCTCAAGTTCAACCATGGATTTAATTACTATCACGTTAATCTATTCATCTCGTACGCCTGTGATTTATCATTTACGTTCATGAGTGCCGATACAGCAGCCATCTCTGTGGAAATTCCCATTAGTAGAATGATGGGATCGGCTACGCTAGGGGGCGCAGCGCATGCGACACTGCCCTCAGATCTGTCCGAAATGACGAAGGCCCGAAATGACGAACGCAACCGCCCCAAAAATGATGGCGTCCTAGTGAGACATCTCACTGGTATTATTTAAAGGGTAAAGACTGATAGGAGATCTGGGCTGAGCGTCGCAAAAGCCTCACAGCACAAAGATCACTGCTAAATGGTAGAGCAAGCATCACATGGATCTCTCTCTCTCTCTCTCTCTCTCTCTACTACTAGGTGAGATGATCTTAACTTAACAATACTATTGGGATACTATTGTATCTCATCATCATCATAATCAACAACAACAATTGCTTCTATAATCGCGCAGGCCTCGCGTAGCGAACGCACGCCCGAAGCGTACGGCGTATATGATCGTTCCGATCGTCGTCTGCTGTGTAAAACACCGAAGAAGTCCAGCGGTCAGAAACGTGTGGCTGATCGACAGCGTTGTGATTTTTGGCCGGTGAAGGTGTCTGGAGGTGATTTATTTCGATTTCCGGCTGTGTTGATACACGGAGGTGAATCGGCGCGAATATTTTCGAGCGCGATGTAACGTGCACGCACACGCAGAAAGTTTAATCATTAGACGTTGGGAAAGCGGAGGGCCGCTATGAGGTCAGGCCTCACACCTGTTCAAGCATACACACACACACACACACTCACTCATACTCATGCACACACATGCTGTGTGAATACTTCGTGTAGATGAGCCATTAAAGGCCTCTCGGGTTAGTCATAGACTCTGTTACTGTCAGCTAAACAACGTTCGAAGAATGTTAGAACGCAACTGCCAAGGCAAATAAGCCGATTGTATAAAAGAAACATGGTTATTATTTATAATGAGGGTATTAGGTGTAAACACACGAGGAAGGCATGAAAAAAGAAAAAAGCCTCGTCCCGAGGCTCATCCCTCAGGATATGACAGCATGCCCGCAAAAATGATTTCGCTCTTCTCTCGCTAACATGAACCATCACCGCCGCTCTCTTCACACACACACACACACACTCACACACACGCACGCTTTTTTACTTGTTCTCAAACTTTTCTCACCAAAGCCGTCCTGTTACGCAACTTTCCAGCTAACAGTAGAGTGACACGCAGGTCAGAGAGGAGTGCCTGTGGGAACTTTTGCACGCGCACACACTTTGAAACACTCTTACGCTCAGCTTTTTTTTGTTGTTGCCAGAACCACTCGGATACGCGCGGCCGTACGGTGTACACGAATTTGTTGACGCTTCGTGAAAATGAGCGGGAGGGAAAAAAAAGAATAACATGAACCCAAAAACATACGCTTACACACGTGAAAACTGAGTGGCTTTGTTACATAAGACGATCTTCCTATCCAAAATAAAGCGTAGATTAACTATAATCAGTGCCGAGCATCTTCCTGGAATGTCTGGCATTTGGAAGCACGTTTGGGATCTTGTTATCGAGCGGTAACCTCCTGGCAGAGGCGACCAGGATATCTTCAACGACAACCGGTCCACCTCGTTAATAATCCAGGACCAGTCGGTGTAGGGAATTTCTCTTGTAAACAACCTACGCTTATCAGTAAAAAAAAAAAGAGAAGCAATTCCAGTCGTGCTCAAGATCTGATTTTGTTTATGCTGTCAGGAAGGGCGTATTTCTCCGATATTGGTCATACTATCAGGGACACGAACCGTAACGTCAAGGTTTCTCTCTCTCACGTTCGCTGTGTATACAGTTATGTGTACAATGCAACACTTGCGCCTTTTTCCCTTCTTCATGCCGTACAGAGTTAATATGGAGTTCGTGGAGATAAGAGCACTCATGACTCGCACCACTCCTCGGCGTCATGAGCGAACAGGTCGCGATGGATCGATTTAAGGCTACAGTCATATCGTCAAACAGCGGCCGTGGATGAAGCAAAATAGAACCCACCAGTGAGAGCGCAGCATGGTGAGTGGGCGGATACGGCAACGATGTGTCATGTTTTTTCGTTTAATTGGGCAACAATAACGTTTGTTATTCCGCTATGATTGTCCGACCTGATCCGCCCTGCCTCGTTCTGCCGACAGCCGCCAAACGTGGGAGCAGCGTGAGAAACGAAAAAAAGGAGGTTGTCATGGGATAAAAGCACGGAGAGGTCAGATTCCTTCTCGTGCATGTCATATCATCACTTGATCCATAAGCTGTTTCCAGAAACACAACCAAATAAACTTTCAATTTTGTTTACCGGAATAGCAAGAAGTGTTTACTGCCTAGGAGTTTCAATGTGCCTAATGGTGCTCGAATTGGACGGCCAATTCAAAGTTTCTTCCAAAAAAAAAAAAAAAACCTGGCAAATCCGTCTCGTTTCATTTCACGGTGCCGTTTCTTTCTTGTCGAGTTTTTATTTTCTAGCGATCGCGAATGTTTTGCGCAATTAAAAAAAAAAAAAGAGGTATGTAGGGAATTTGTGGCACTACTTGCACACAGATTCGTCCAAATGTAAAAGGCCTGAAAGATGTGCGTCCCAACAGTGTTCCACGTGGAATGGAATGCGTGGAATGTTTTTTCCGGTACCTCACACCATATTTTTTCCCTGTCAGGGTTCTCCGGTTTCCTCCCACCTTCCAAAACCGTGCCGGTAGGTGGATTTGGCTACGCTAAAATTTCCCCTAAATTCGTATGATTATGTGAATGTGTATGTGCATGAGCTGGACCGGCGTCCCGTCCATGGTAAATTCCTGCTTGTCCCCAGGATAGTCTCCGGATTCACCCTGGATTCATACCGACCGTTCCATGTTTGTATTGTCGTACATTTTAAATTTAGCAGCACACACACACACACACACACACACAAAACCCCCATGCTAATCATTGCTAACCGTGCTATCGCTCTACGTTATGCCCGTCTCTCCCACCCGCCCCGCTCTTGATGTCATTCCAGCGTCTATGACAGGCACTGGAGGAATGTGATGTGAATGGTGCAATAGAAAAAGCATTTCTGTGATGACATTGTGGATTCTTAGGTCTGGGAAACACAGCGTCTTTGGAAATGCTTGCTAAAGAACTAATCGCTGGGGACTTTTCTGGGGACCTTTCTATTCAATTCAGCTCGGCTTGTCATTGTAAAAAAGAAAAGAAAAGAAAAGAAAAGAAAAGCGGACTATGCTGTGGGTGTGCTGATGGAGGACATTTTGTTGTGTCGTTCACTAGCTTGAGATCAGTTTAATATCCTCATGGTTGGATCGAGCGCGCTTTCTCTCCGTCTCTTTGTTTTGTTTCAATATTTAACAATATTCATCACCGTGTGGTGTGTAGCGTTACCATCCTGATGCCATACCCCATGCTGTTCGTGGCAGACCCTCTGTCTGGCCCAACTGTCAGCGAGTCCTCGTCCTGCTTAACAAGCTTCGTGTTTTGGATGCAGGCGTTTCCCAGGACGGCCGGAGTTAACGCACGTCAGCCGGTTTTCCAGTTGGCCGAGCGAAATTAGCTGTGTGGAAATGCTTCAGGCAAAAATGTGATTGGACACGAGCACATCAGACAGGGGATGTGGTTGGACTTCAGAGTCACACCGCTAAGATTTGGGGTATTTTTTTTGACAAATGCAAGACAGTCGTCTCGTATCCGTCGACGGAACTGTAAAGCTGTGCTGTGATTGGTCAACCGTCTTCATATCGTTCTATATTCCTCCATCTAATAATTCTTCGACGCATGGCTTGCGAGAGCTCTCCCTCCTTCTACGTTTTCATCTCTCTCTCTCGCACTTCTTCCTCATCTCTCTCACGCTTTCTTCCTCCTCCAATCCTTCCATCGATCCAAATGGAGCTTTTCTTTCATTCTCCTTCTTCGTCCTCCATCTCAGTCTCCCTCCCTCTCTCTCTCTCTCTCTCTCTCTCTTTCTTTCTTGTCTTTATCACCCTCTTCCTCTCCGCCATCTCTTCCTATCTCAAGCTTTCTCTTCCTCTGTTTCTTCTCCCTCTCTCTCTCTCTCTTTAATCCTCCTTCCTCTCTGACTCGGTCTCGCCGTTTATTTCTCCTCCATCTCTGCCTCTTTCACCGCTTCCCTATCGCACGTCTTCTCCCTCAATATCTTTCACTCGCTCTCCCGCATCTTGTTCTTACTTTAGTCTCTCTGTCTCTGTCTCGGGAAGGAAAGGACCCTAAATGTCCAATAAAGCTCATTTCCTGTCCATTCAGTCTAAGTGGTCTGTCTTTCTTGCATTATTCCCTGCCACTGTGTGTGGTGTAATTATCCACATCAGCCCCGCCCAGATGAAGAGGCGGGGCCGTCTTAGGCTGGGGGGGGGTTCCCTTTCAGGACCAGCGCTATTATCTATTCATAGCTCCTCTTTAAAGGCATTAAGACACAGCTGTTCCAATCGCAGAATAAAGACCACTGCCCCCGTGGACAATCTCTGGTTCATACCAGACTCCCGTCACTGCTGCGCCTCTCACCCGCCATCGTTTTTCTCTCGTTCTTCTCTTCCTGTAAAGTGGAGGAATGGGTTGAGGAGGGTGTGCACCTCCAAATAGGGGGCAGTTTTATCACCACAAGCCAGCTGTCATTACAGATGCGCCCGTCACTGTAGCTCCAGCTCTGGGATTACAGCCCGGTCCCAGCTGATGAATTATATATACGCCAGCGCTTATTAATTGGGCTTTTTAAAATGGCGGGTTCTGCAGAGATCAGGTGGATATGATCGAAAAGGAATTAATACCCTAACCCCGAGGCATGTTCGGTGTCTGACGCTGAGCTACACGTCTAATAACAACGAAAGCTTAAAGCCCCACGGTTTAGCCTGGCTGTCTTGAGTTGTTTATTACTATCAAGCACGCTTATACACTTTAGGAGTAAGGATTAACCATTACAAATGAACCAAGGTCATAATATATGAATGTTTTATAAGCTACTGAATTGAGGCCAGTTGTGTGAATAAAGCTTAAATCTGGCAACCGGTGAAACCTGCTGTTTGGTGACATTTAAACGAATGCGTTAGGAGGTCAAATAAGTCAAATACATACTTGTAAGACATACCGGGAAGTCTTCTGCTGTGGCTGCGTTTGAAATGGCTACTCATACTAAACCCCACACTGAAGCAGGACGTAGCGTGTGAACAATACAAACATTTCTAGTACGCAGCCAGATCTATTTCCTTGGTGCGCAGGATCGCACGACTTAACACGGTCACGTCAAAGGAGACGAGAACAGTGGTTAGGTCCTACTGCTGTATGTTTTCATCTAAATGGTGCATGTAAACGAAAGAAGCAGACTTATCTTAGGTAATGTTTATCCTATTGTGAACAAGCTAATACCGATCAGCTTGTTGATGGTTAAACCGCAAACGAATGCATTTACAGTGCCCGTGAAGCGCCCTGAAACACGCAGCGTTATTCGATCTGTCAGGGCGGGACATATCGAGTGGCTCCTCCCTCTTTTTAAAAAAAAATAAGCCATACTTGACGGTGAGTCCCATGTACGCGAGCCCGAGCAATGAAGTCAATGAATTCAGGCCATTTCCTTCTTAGCCAACGTACAGTGGGAAAACGGAATGAAACGCACGCGTTCGAACAGCCAAAGACCAGGGGCGGGCTTGACCATTAGGCAAAGGCCCCGAGCTACCGAGGGCCCCCAAATCACTAAATCCGCCCCTGTGTACGACCCATGATTGCTCTCGCTCAACAACGGCAACTTCGGCAAACTGATTTTTTCTAACGTTGGGGGCGGGACACTTCGGATTCTGGAAAACGTGGGACAGCCTGGAGAGAAAATCCGGCGAGAAGCTGAAGTGCAGAACGACGTCATCAAAACGGGTGATCCGTATCGGTGGTAGAGAGAAAGAGAGAGAGAGAGAGAGAGAGAGTGAGCGAGGGACTGTAAATTTTGAATGCGTATATCTTCTAGATGCGAATCAGGTCCTTGTTTCAGAGCTCACTACTAGCTTATAGATAACCTTAAGGATTACATACTCATACTAAAAACAAACAAAAACCTCTTTAAGTTGGACTCCGAGTTGTCTGTGAAGGCTAACTAGAGACAGAAAAATATGTAAGCTAGGCAGCTAGTTGTGCCTTATTGTGTTTCCACCGCTTATACTGCAAATAAAGATTTTTTTAAAAAGATAAATAACAATAATAAGGCCTTTCACTGCTTTAAAGTTTCTCTATTGTATAACTGACTCATTTTGGGCTTTAACCACAGGCTTTTGGTTTAAAAATACACACACACACACACACACACACGAAAAACTCAGCTGTCTGAGGGTAAATCTGAGGGTAAATCTGTCTACTAGCAGGTGGGTCACGTGACGGTGTAGTACAGGCTTTTAAAACGGTATGTATTTAATATATGGGTCTTATTTAAAAGATTTAACATCTTTCCTCTTACTTCCGTGTTTCATACTTTGATTACCCTGTTTAAATGATATACATGTGTGTATATAGATATATAAACACACACACACACACACACACACACCTGACATTTCAGCACGCTTTATAATCCTAAACCCGTGTGCGCGAGCGCGCTCTGATAGCCCCCGCCCCGCATTTGAATATTAATGAGGCGCCCGCTCGGGCCCCGCCTCTACCCGTGAACGGATAGATAGAAAGCTCGCTTTCCCACAACCGGAGAGAGGGGTTTTTTTTTTCGCCCAGCAGTCCAAGTAGGAGCAGCGCATCGTGGCGCCCGACGGGACACAACGGGGGAAAACTTCAAAGACCAATCTCAGAGAAGGGGAGCGAAACGGGATAAGGACTGACGGACATAAAGAAAGAAGAAGAAGAAGAAGAAGAAGAAGAAGAAGAAAAGAGGAAAGAAAGTGGATAACAAACCGATCTCGAGAAGGTGCACGCGCGGCGCTGGTGGTGACTTTCCTTTACGCGGAGGAATTTATTATACCGTTCCCAGGGATCGCGCGCGTCGTGCTTGTGCGCCCGTGCATGTGCATGTGCACACCGGACCGGAGCGGAGGAAGTGTGTGTGAGTGTGTGTGTGTGTGTGTGTGTGTGTGTGCGCGCGCGCGAGCCGAGATCTCGGCTGAAGTTTGAGCGGAGGTGAGCAGATCTTTAGGAGAGGACAGGAGAGGCGGCACAATGCGGAGACGGAGCTCCACTTTCACCGCCGCCGCCGCCGCCTGCGTTCATCTCCTCATACACTTCTTCTGCATGAAGGTAAGTCCACGCGCACGCGGCGCTCCTGGACGCCGTAACGCACTTGTTTTTCTCCACAAAACCGGTGTGCAGTCTGCGAGGACTCGGTGCCCAAAGCTCACTTTCTTTCAAAACTAAAACAAGTGCGCACTTTTCTAAGAGTTTGCAGAAGTTTTGAGAAGTTTCCTACTTACCAAAACTGCGCCATGAACATGAGCTCAAGTACTGAACATCCTATCCAAAACAGCATGCACCTACCTACAAATAAACAAACAAACAAACAAACAAACATCTTTTACTGCTTCTTTGGATTATCTCCAGAAACCTTCTTGCAACATTCCTCCTAACCCAACCTTCAGAGCTGTCTAGTAGAGCCTTCACTTGTTTTCTCTTCTTCTTCTTCTTCTTCTTCTTCTTCTTCTTCTTCTTCTTCTTCTTTTTCTTCGTCTTTCTTTCTTTCTTTCTTTCTTTCTTTCTTTTCCTATCTGCGAGTGTTCCCTGAGAAACTTTTTTTCCCCCCCTTCTTGAAAAAGTTCTGGAAAGCTTTTATTGTTGGTGGCAGAACGAATAGAATAATCTTTCATTTTTTTTATTAACCGAACCGAACCGATCCGTTCCTGGGAGATGTTTTAAGAGAGGAAATAACATCGAAATCATGTCGTCTGGAAAAGGAGCCCTTAAAAAGTGCCTCCAGGAACCTGGCTGCAGAGGTTCTCCAAACATGCATGGAAAAAGAACGAGAGGGGAAAGAAAAAAAAGTTCAGTAAGAATCCAGAGGAGCTTTCATGATGTTGTTGGGTTTGTTTTTTTTTAAAGGGTTCAGGACAGAATGTCTTTCTTAATGTAATGTCCTGTTGTTTTCTGCTGGATGAAGGGGTTTTTTGTGTAATATAGTCCACTCTAGAGGAAAAAGGGTTTTTTTTGTAAGTTTAATTTTACTGCATTGTTTCAGATCCCCCTTTATAGCGTTTTTATTTTCGAGTGACAAATGTTCCGGTTCCTGGACCGCGTCCTACCGTGCTCTTTCGGACGTGCCCATTGTCTCGCATGCTATAAATGTCGTAAAACGAACCACTAATTCGATCTTCTAAATAAAGGGTTTGTCTGTTTTGTGTTTCGGTTGTTCTCTCCCCCCCCCGTGCTTAACAATCTCCGTTCTTGTTCCCGTTCCCAGCTGTGTGAAGCGTCAGGCCACTTTGAGTTGCGTGTGCTGTCGGTCAGGAACATCAACGGGGAGCTGCAGAGCGGCTCGTGCTGCGACGGCACGCGGAACGCGGCGGACAACAACAGATGCACGCGGGACGAGTGCGACACGTATTTCCGCCTGTGCCTTAAGGAGTACCAGACCAGGGTGACCCCCGGCGGGCCGTGCAGTTTCGGCAGTGGATCTACTCCGGTGATCGGTGGAAACGTCGTGTCGCCCAAGAGCCTGGCGGAGAACGACAAGGCTCGCGTCGTGCTCTCGTTCAGCTTCGCCTGGCCGGTGAGTTTCTCTCCGCCTCGCCTCGCCTCGCCTCGCCTCAGCGCCCCGGTGTGTGTATGCACGTATGTGTGTAGGTAAACACTAGAGTGCTTCTCATGCTCACGTTACGTCTTCGCGGTGATTTTCGGTGAGTTTGCTTCCTCACGGGTTCCGCTTCCAAACCCCAGATTTGGGAACGTGTTGGCGCGGAGAGAAGAGGAAGTGGAAGAGGGAGAGGATGCTACGGACGGTAGATTCGCTATCAGGACCGTTAGCTAGATCAAAGACTTTAAACAATAGCGCCTCCTGTTATCAGCACATCAGTTTATCACTACACACACACACACACACACACACACACACACACACAATGGCAACCGGAAATTTGTGTATTGATTTCCACTAACACCGATTATCCTCAAACAGTTTGAGTTGTGATGTGTTTAGCGCTGTTTTTATCCCCCTTCGCGGGGTTTCCTCTCTCGTCACGTCCCTGAGTTCCTTCAGACGTACAGTACCGAGTGAGCGTAATGTTTTCACTCGTGGGTTTAGCCTTTATTATTATTATAATTATTATTATTTATTCTTTTTTAATCGCTTTTCCTAACGTCTTTAGATCCTGAATGGTTCGATTGTTCGTAGTGTGGTGTTTTACTTTCGCGACCCCAAAGGGCTTCGCTGTCAATACCGGGTCAGACCAAGTCAAGTCTGAGGGGGCCAATTAGGCCTTGTTACCATGGCAGCCATCCTTCAAAACCTCTCACCACCCCACCCCCACCCCCCCACCCCCTTTTCCCGTCCGCCGAATGCTCCAAAAAATTCATCCTGAATGGAGAATAATTAGACATTGTCATCTTGCATGCTTTCTTTTCCCTTCAATCTCTACCTAGCAATTCCAGCGCCAGGCAGGGCCGGCCTGACCCTCGGCACAATGAACCCAACAAAGAGCCGGGTTTAGAAGGGAGCACAGCGTGTGTGTGTGTGTGTGTGTGTGTGTGTGTGTTTAGATCCCCGTGCTGTACTAGTTTTTTTTTTTTTTTTTTGCATGATCAGCAGTGCCCAAGGAATCCGGGTTTGTGTGTGGAAGTCTGGCGTGCGTGTTTAGGGCGGTTGCGCGGAAACCGCCTTCCAACAGTACACCAGTTTTCCAGTTTTCTTTCATTATTTCATTTCTGGATGCTGCTTGGGAAACGCAGCCGCTGTGTCGGTTGGCAACGCTTTTGGACGGCGCGCCATCGGAGTTGTTAGCTCAGGGAGTTCCCGGTTACTCAGTTCGGATGTGTCGTAGCCAGGAAATGCCTCACCTCCGAGAGCATTTATGACCAGAACTCGGGGTGGTGTTCTAATCCCCCTGCTGCTGCCTCAATGGTGGAGAATTAACTCGACCTCATCATCGTGGTTCTGAGGGGTTTCATTAATTCATTAATTCATTAATTTAAATCTGAGCAGTCGCACGGAAGTTTGAGTTAATGAATCGACGTGAATTCCGTACGCGATCCTGTCTTGTTTTTGTTCTACGACGTGCCGCATATCAGTGGGATTCTGTGCTTCGTACGGAGTGTAACCCAATTCCAGGCGATTCCATGAGATTGTGTGTGTTTTGTGCGGGACGCGATGAAATTCCATGCAGCCGGGTGTTTATATGGAAACGTACCGGCGTTAACTGGAATTCCGCGTTTTGTATGGAACGTACCACAATTCTGGGCAATTCCATGAAATTCCAATTTATAGGGAATGTATTGGAATTCCATGGACTTCCCTGGATTCATTTGGGACGTACGACAGTTCTATGCAGTTGTGTGGTGTTTTTTTTTTGTTTTTTTTAATGGAACGTGCTACAGTTCAATGAAATTCCCAGTTTATATGGAACAAATCCATGGAATTCCATGCAATTCTGATTTGTACGGAATGTACCGAAATTCCAGGCATTTCCATGAAATTCCGATTTATGGAATTGCCGTACGTTCTAAACGCAATCGTTTGGGGGGGTTTTTTTCTTTAACGGCGTGCCCCACAGTTCCATGTAACACTGTGTTGTTGTTTTATTATATCCAACATTCCCCCATGCCACATGCCATTTCCAGAATTCCGGCCCATTCCACGACGTTCGGACGTGCACGGATCCTGTCATTTCGCGCATTTACCGATGTGCGTAATGTCGTTCCGTGTAATCCTGCGGATTTTCTTTTCTTAAACGGCCGTTCTAGGTTCGTTTGTAAAGTCTGTTGCCTGAATTCTATGACAGACGGAATCTCGGGAGGATTGCGTGAAGTTCGCGTTCTTCTGCGGACAGAAAGCGTGTAACATAGATGTTGGTGTGTGTGGACGATGTCCAGACATCCCCCATTTTACGAGCTTGTGTGTGTGCACGCACGTGAGTGTGTGTGTGTGTCTGGCTCTCTCTCGCTCTCTTTTTAACTCGGCCCATTCCTGTGTCAGTGGATGTGAATTTTTTTTGCCCCAGCCGACCCCCCCCTCCCCGCCTCCCCCTCCCCCCCACCTTGCATCCTCGGTCCACGGCCCTACGGTGTTTTCTGTTCTTTGTCTTCGATCTGTATAAATGGCTGATGTCTGCTGTCCACTGTTCGTGTGCTTCTGTCTCCATTTCATCCTCAATTAGAGTCTGTAATGTGTGTGTGTGTGTGTGTGTGTGTGTGCGCGCGTGTGTGTGTGCGTGTGTATTCCATTCCCGGCCACCGGCGGCTGTATGTATTAGCGGTAAACAATAGCGCTGGGCGTAGGGCCGGGCGGATTAGGGTGAATAAAGCCTGGTGGGTCACACACACAGTGCACTGGGCCATGGAGAGGCGACAGGAAGCTCAGGAGGACATTGTGCTGAAGAGGCTATAATGTGTGTGTGTGTGTGTGTGTGTGTGTGTGTGTGTGTGTGTGTGTGTGAGCGTGTGAGAGAGAGAGAGAGAGATTTTCACTAGACCCTGTGAACTAGATTGGTGCACAGTTCATGGGTGTGTGTGTGTGTGTGTGTGTGTGTGTGTGTGTGTGTGTGCGCGTACGTGCGTGTTTGCCTACTTCTATTTTGTTTTTGTTCTCTTTCAGTCACTCTGGCTCGGAGAGAGAGCGAGAGAGCGAGCGAGAGAGCGTTGCGTGTGAGAGCGTGATTTAGTAAAGCTCATGCGTGATGGCTGAGAAACAGGAACAGTGCAGCACACGTGTCTCCTCTCCTCCCCTCTCTTTACTTCTCCTTTCTGATTTGATGATCTTTCTAGAAGTTTCCACGTTTATAGAACTTTTATTAAGGATGTCCCTGGTTGTTTTTTTTTCTTTTCTTTCTTTCTTTTTCTTTTCTTTTTTGCAGGTAGTGAAACAGGTTAAGCGGTGTAGAACACCGCCGCGCTTTTATCTCGCGCTCGAGCGGTTCGTGGGTCGGCCCGTCGAGACGGCGTTCCCGTGGCTGTAACGGCAGAACAACACGCTATTATTTCGTCCCGCCCATATTTAGATAAATTCCTTTCGCTCGGATGTTCGTCTCAACTCGTCCTCTTCGAGGTCGGTAGGTGCTTCGCTTTCGCGGTTGTATCCCGTCTTGTTTTATGTCAGCACGTCAGGTGGGGCCGCGGAACCGTAGCTTGCCTAGAACTGCGAAACGTCTTGGGGGCGGGGCTTTGTCAGGGGCGGGGCCGTTTAAACTTGAAACACGGGGCTTTTTTCCCCCCCACTCCTGCTACAGCCGGAGCCCATTACCCCGACTGGGATTGTCCAACTCGAGCCTTGTGTTAGGCTGTACCATGCTGTGTGTGTGTGTGTGTGTGTGTGTGTGTGTGTGTGTGTGTGTGTGTGTGTGTGGAGGGCTCTCGTTGGCGAGGCGGAGAGGATGATCTCCTGCAGTATTTCATTGAGCTGTGCTACGCTGAGAGAGAATGTGTGAGAGCTGGAGAGAGTGTGTGAAGAGAGGAGAGAGGGGCTACACTTACCCTCTATCTCACACACACACACACACACACACACACACACACATAATCGCACACTCTATCCACTCCTCCTAACCCACACACACTGGCCCTCCGGCCCTTCGGCACAATACGCTCGCATTCTTTCAGAGTCACACACAAAACACACACACACACACACACACACACACACACACACACACACACACACACACACACTCTGCTGTGTGACTTGTTATCTGATATTGGTGAGAGAGACAGTGGCATTAAGAGTGACAAAGACCTTCAAAAGCGAGCCGCTATGAAGGAAACCCTCGCCCCCCCCCCCTTCCCTCCCTCCCTCCACTCCCAACACACACACACACACACACACACACACACACACTCTCTCTCTTCACAGACTGAAGTTGTTTTAACTGCCTTCTATAATCAGAGAGAGGGAGAGCAAAAAGAGAAAAGAAAGCAGGAACAGGCTAGTTCACTATCGCCCCGAGGGGTTTCTCAGTTGGGGGGGGGGTATGGGGGGGGTGTATTGGGGGGGGGCGAAATTGATTGGCTTGGGAACCTCAGTGCATGTGACTAGCCGTCGTTTGACTCAACACACACACACACACGAAGCAGCTGCTCCCAGATCAGAGCTGTTTATATAAAGTTCATCTTCGAGCCAAAAATGATTTTGCAAGACTTTATTATTTATTTGTTTTTGCACACTTTGCCCATTTTTTATATATATATATATATAATTTTTTTTTGCTTCCTCAATCATGTCTTTGCTTCTAGAATCTTTACTTTCCCTCTGGAATTTGCTTCCGGAATTCTTCTTTCGCTTCCCAAATCCTCGCTTCGCTTCCGGGAATCCGGAATTCCGGGAGTCTTCGCTTAATTAATTAAGCCTTCGCTTCCTTCATTTGCATCCGGAATCTTGTCTTTGCCTCAGGTGTCCTTACTTTGGCTCTGGAATCACTGCCGGTGCTTTCGGAATCTCGTCTTTGCTCCGGTATTCGTCCTCAGCTTTGCCTCAGAAAACCTTTGGTGACTCCTTGGTGGTGCTTCCGGAATCTTGTCTCTTCCTCCAGGACTCCTTGGTGGTGCTTCCGGAATCTTGTCGATGGCTTCTGGAATTCTTTCTCTACTCCCAGAATCTTGTATTATGCCTTGGGAATCCTTTCCTTTGCCTCCGGAATCTTGCCTCTTTCCTCCAGGATTCCTTCTTTGCGCTTTCAAAATCTCAGCTTTGTTTCCGGAAACCTTCCACTGTCCCGGAATCTCGTCCTTTGCCTCGGGATTCTTGTGCTTTGCCTCAATAAATCCTTGTCACGTCTCCTTCTCGACTCTTGCTTCTTGGTGCTTCCTTTCTGATGCGTCGGGAACCGTTCCTTGATGACTGTGGAATCCTTCTGTTATTCCGGCATATTTCCGACACCCCCTGTATTTCTCCTGTAGTTTTCCAGGAACTCTTCCTTTGCTCATGAAGTCCATTGCTTGCCTCAGTAATCTCGTCTCTGCCCCAAAGGAATCCTGCCTTTGTTTCCGGAATCCCTCATCCGCATAGGGAATTTTGTGCGTGCCTCAAGAATAATTCCTTCTGGCTCCTGGAATCTTGACCTTTGCCTCTGTGGAGTTCTGTCCTTTATCTCTGGAAGCCTTTTATCCACTGATTAAAAAGGAAGACGTTGAGGAATAAACTACCAAGAATTCAGTTTGACTTAATTTATATTAGGTTTACGTTTATATTGAGAGAGAGAGAGAGAGAGAGAGAGAGAGCGTATGTGTGTGTGAGTGTGTGTGAGTGTGTGTGAGTGTGTGTGAGTGTAACCATGTAAACGATGGAAGTTATCTTGAGTGGTGAGAATGCATGTTTATTCCGGGACGGTTGATGACGATAAACAGACGTTATAAATCTGTAAGATGTAATGCTTGATACTTGATTTGTGTCTCAGGGGAAAAGGTACACATGGTTTTAACCTCTCTCTCTCTCTCTCTCTCTCTCTCTCTCTCTCTCTCTCTCTCGTTCTCTCTCTCTATCTCTATCTCTATCTATCTCTCTCTCTATCTCTCTCTCTATCTATCTCTCTATCTCTCTCGCTCTCTCTCTCGCTCTCTCTCTCTCTCTATCTATCTCTCTCTATCTGTCTCTCTATCTATCTCTATCTGTCTACCTCTATCTCTCTCCCTCTCTCTCTATCTCTCTGTCTCTCTGTCTCTCTCTTGTTCCCTCTCTCTCTCTCTCTCACAGAGGTCATACACAATGATCGTGGAGGCCTTGGACTTCAACAACGACTCGAGCACTGGCAGTAAGTGTTTTTTCTTTTATTTACTCTTCTCTCTTCTGATAGCTCTCTCTCTTTCCCACCCACTACCCTCTGTCCCCCCCCCCCCCCGATAGTGGACACTCTCTCTCGCTCTCTCGCTCTCTCTCTCACACGCCCCCCTCTTCCCAACTCTCCAGATAGCAGACTCTCTCTCTCTCTCTCTCTCTCTCTCTCTCTCTCTCTCCAGATAGTAGACTCACTCTCGTGTGCGCTCAACCCCCCCCCCCCCCCGCGCCCCCCCTGCAGATAGCAGTCTCTCTTTCTCTCCAGATAGGGGTCTCTCTCTCTCTCTCTCTCTCTCTCCCTTTCTCTCGTGCTCGTTCTTTCTCACACACATAATCACTGAGTAAACACTGTGGGAATGGAAAAACATGATCGAAATGCTGAGGCGGGCATGAACAGGAAAACGGGAAAGAAAAGCGATGATGGGTCGCTGAATACAGTTGTGTGCGTGCGTATGCATGCGTGTGCATGCGTGTGTGTGTGTGTGTGTGTGTGTGCGTGTGTGCGTGTGTGTGTTTGAGTCTTCCATAAAAATGTTTTGAAAGGCTGATGACTAAGAACAGGTGCGGGCAGCGGTTTAATAACAGGATGCTCGTTTTCTACACAGTGCGTATAACACTCAGACAACTCCCTTTACAGTCCAAGATGTGTGTGTGTGTGTGTGTGTGTGTGTGTGTGTGTGTGTGTGTGAGAGAGAGAGAGAGTCCTGTGCTGTGTGTCTTATTACCTGAAAACCTGATAACCATTAGCAATTTTCTCAGTGTGTGTTTTCCTTTCAGTGTTCTCTGTGAGGTGTGTGTGTGTGTGTGTGTGTGTGTGTGTGTGTTATAAAGGTGAAATAAATACAGTATTCGTGATTCTCTGCAGTATAGACTCACGGTCACACACTTTGCACGTGCGCCAGGGTGTGTGGGCTCTGTTCAGAAATGAAAGTGAGTTTGAAGTCCACCCAAATATCGGGAAGTTACTGAGACCTGCCAAGAGCTGTGTGTGTGTGTGTGTGTGTGTGTGTGTGTGTGTGTGTGTGTTGGGGGGGGGGGGGGTTAGCTCAAATATTGACTCTCTCTTCACATCAGCACATCAAGTGGCCTTTAGCACTCGCCTAATGTAGCGTCGTCCTCATTAAAACACACGCTATCACTCAGGTTCCCTTTCTCTCTCTGTGTCTCTCACACACACACACACACACACACACACTCATTTTACACTAAGCAGATCTCGAGATTTGGATTCAATTTACACTAAATCTGCGTTCATTCCAGTTAAAATCGAGACTTTCTCTGTACGCCTGTGTGAAAGTCAGGGGGCGGGGCTACACACGTTCTCGGTTGGTGATCGTGCAAAACGTGCTCGACGACTAGAACCTATCAGTGTCCGATATGCAAATGATTTGATGATGACGAGAACATGGGAAAAAGAACGTTTTAGACACAGAAGCGGTATGCTAAGCTTGTTTTATTATGCTAGGCTTAGGCTTATTTGTAATGACGGGACAAAATGGCGGTGTGTCTGAATTTGCATATCCACGCATATTCATTGATTGCGGCATTGTTAATGAGGGTGAAGTTGTTTTTAAATTATTCTGTCGAGATTTTAGTAGTTTTAGTTGGGCATACACTGATTATTTGTATTGGTGTGTGAGTGTGTGAGTGAGTGTGTGTGTGTGTGTGTGAGAGAGAGAGAGAGAGAGAGCGCGTGCGTGGGTGCATTGCGTTTGACACGCAGTTGAGACGCAGCAAGTGTATGCGAGGGATGTGAGGTCACACTTCACCTCTCAGGCCGGCTCCAACCGTCCCGTCCATCACCTCTCTCCAAACGTACTTCACACACACACCCCACGTGAGCCACACACACACTTCTCACTGTGCTGAGCGAATGCCTCACGCTGATGCGGGATTCCAGACTGCTCTGAAAAAATGACTACGGGTCATCCTCCTGCCATGCGCACACACACACACACACACACACACACACACACACACACACACACACACACACACACTCTGGTGACAGATTTAAAGTCACACTCTGCTTCTTGACCAGCTTTTAGGAAAAGTTTGTGCATGTAACCAGTTGGGTTGTATGATGTGGCAGCCATGTTGAATATTTTCCTCGTCACGGTGTAGAGAAATGCAATTAAACTGCAGCTGCCATCACATACAGGCCAAAAAGCACACACACACACACACACACACACACACACACACACACACACGCACACACCATAGTCTCATACTCTCGCTGGCCATTTCTCTCTCTTTCTCTCACTTATTCATTTATTCACACGCTTGCTCGCTCTTAATGGTGTGTGTGTGTGTGTGTGTGTGTGTGTGTGTGTGTGTAAGGGATACAGGGAAAGAAAAAGTAACAGCAAAATCAATGTGTGAACCTCTTGTAACCTCATCAACTACATTTATGTCAATGAATTGTAAACCCTTCCAGAAAGCAGCGCTCTGATTGGTTGGTTACAATGACACTTTGGGTAGAAATTCCAATTTGATTGCTTACTATGGGATATTAGTTGGTTTGCCTGGCATTGTTGGGGGGTGGAAACTGCACCATGATGGGTTGTTTACAGTGGTAGTTTGGGTGGGAAGTGCACTCTGATTGATTGGTTACACTGGAGACGAAGGGGGCGGGCTCTACAGTCTGATTGGTTACATTGGTGACGAAGGGGGCGGGCTCTACGGTCTGATTGATTGGTTACACCGGCGTCGAAGGGGGCAGGCTCTACGGTCTGATTGGTTACCCTGGCGACGAAGGGTACGGTCTGATTGATTGGTTACACTGCTGACGAAGGGGGCGGGTTCTACGGTCTGATTGATTACAGGGATATTGGAGGACAGAACCGGTTACCTGTAACTCTACGGCTTATCGTGCCAGCACTTTAAATTAGCTTCGAGCTGTGCTGAGGCCACACCTCTTTCACTGGGATGTACGGCCACAACGGAGGCCACGCCTCCTTCCTTCACTATAACGTTTTCTATATTTGACAAATTCCCACGTCTTGCTTTCTCTCGCTCCCAGGTAGCGGCGGTCAGGTGATCGAGAGGGCCATGCAGTCGGGGATGATCAACCCGAGCCGACAGTGGCAGACTCTGAAGCACAACGGCATCGTGGCCCAGTTCGAGTACCAGATCCGCGTCAGCTGCGACGAGCACTACTACGGCTTCGGCTGCAACAAATTCTGCCGGCCTCGAGACGACTTCTTCGGCCACTTTAACTGTGACCACAACGGCAACAAGACGTGCCTGGAGGGCTGGGCCAGCCCCGAATGCAGCACCGGTGAGGCACTTCTCCACAGTCCAGCTCGATTCTCAGAACATCATAAGGCGAAATTTCTCGCCGCTTGTAATTCATTTTCCATTGTGTACACTTAATGCCGAGTCAGGCTGTCGTTATCGCTCTCTGTTAATCAGTGATGTCATCCCGACGCCCCCCCTCATCCCCCTCCATAGTTAGTTTAGCGCTATTGATGGTGGATTTGCAGTCGTACTACAACCCACCCCACCTCTGTAGCGTCTGGACACAGATCCGCAGTCGGATCAACAGGGATTAGCGCTTTGATGGGAGATTTCGCTTCTTCCTTCATTCATCCTTTTTTTTTTTCCTGCCCTGAGGGGGAAATGACATCATGGCTTGTTGCGCCCAGAACAGTGAGCGATGACTCACTGGCTAAGCTGATAGCAAAGAAAACGACTGACTTTGATAACGGGTCAGTCAGACAGCAGTAGCAGTAATGATCTAACTTTTGTCTTTGTCTCTCTCTCTCTCTCTCTCTCTCTCTCTCTATCTGTCTGTCTCTTTCTCAGCGATCTGTAAGCAAGGCTGTAGCACTAAACACGGATCCTGTAAGGCTCCTGGAGAGTGCAGGTAAATGAACTTCTCACTCTTTTCAAACCAAACAAATCCCCCACTGCTCTGTGTATGGAACGTTTTCCCTCCATTTCAAGATCGGGTACTAACGGGAACGCGGACGGGCACGCGGCGGTTTACGGCTTTTATTTAAAGCGACTTATGAATGAGACGGAATCCCAGCCGTGCACAGACACGAGCAATTGAGAGAGGCTTGGCGGAAAACACAACGCGCACTACATGTGGGTTAAGATCATGAAAGCAGCGTTGCTAGGCAACTGGAAAATATGTACACCAAGCATAATCCTGCCGATGCCTGAGGCTAATGATTTACCTACCGTAGCTATCATATAACCGTTTTATGAGAACTAAACGGTCAGTGACCGTGGAAGTAAGACGGAATCATCAGGAGTAGTAACATTTTCCTCGGATGTGTTAATAAATCACAAGGAAAAGACTGGGTATGCTCCGGATTGCTTACTTAGCATCGAATGCTAACCGATTTCTATGGGTTTCACCACACTGAAAAGAGCAAACTGTTTACATGTCCAGTTTCGACATCTTGCTTGCTAACCGGGAAAACAACAACAACAACAACAACAACAACATAATGGTAAAATCCCCGGCTTAATAATAGCACTGAATGTTGACGTCTTCAGTCGTTTCGCTAGCAGTTGATGCTAAGCGGAGTTGCAGTGCGGTCTGGGTTGTGTGGAGTGTTTTCTTAGCGACGGATCTGAGGGAAATGTTGACGTTCCTGATGCTTCTGTCTGGTTTGCGAGGTCACTGCGCTTTTATTTTGTATGAAGTGGTTATGTGAGGTTTAGCTAGCTAAATCGTTGGCCTGGTTTATATTATTCTTGGTGTACAAGTGTACTCAAAGATATTAGATTTTCTTGTTTCTTGAGTTTCAGTAACCTTTCTCTGTCTCTCTCTTCCCCTCTCTCTCTCTCTCTCTGTCTCCCCCCCCCACTCTCTCTCTCTCTCTCTCTCTCTGTATGTGTAGGTGTTTGTATGGGTGGCAGGGGGAGTACTGCGATCAGTGTATCCCACACCCCGGGTGTGTCCATGGCACCTGTGAGGAACCCTGGCAGTGTCTGTGTGACACCAACTGGGGAGGACAGCTCTGTGACAAAGGTAGTCTCCACGGAAACACGCGCAATATGACGATATGTTGTAGAATTAGTTGCACATACAGTACTTAATGCTCACATGCTAACCACTCTAAACATCAGTGGATCATTGAAATGGGGTGCAGATTGAGATCTGATCGTGTGTGTGTGTGTGTGTGTGTGTGTGTGTGTGTGTGTGTGTGTGTGTGTGTGTGTGTGTGGTTTAGACCTAAACACGTGTGGTACGAGGCAGCCGTGTCTGAATGGAGGCACATGCGGTAATACGGGACCAGACAAGTATCACTGCTCCTGTCCTGACGGTTACTCTGGCCAGAACTGCGAAAGAGGTGACACACACACACACAAACACACACACACACACACACACACACAGTCCATTTTGGTGACCTATGGTTGGTGCCAAAATTTTTGCTGCATCTTTTAAAGGTACCTTTGTCATTGAGCAGCATTTACATTAAAAAAAACAAAACGATCCTTTCCTTTTATACTTCATAAATGATAGCATGCTAGTTTTAGCTTGACTTTTGTTTATTCGCTATCGTTTGCTAGTTTAGCTAGTCAGCTTTCCTGATGAAAGATCGATCGATCGTTCACCTTTCTCTTCTTTGTTACGCCGTTTTTCTGGTACTGAACGCGACTGGACTACCGTTTAACCGAATAGCGTGTAACATGGCTGACTAGCCAGCTAGCGAAGTTAGCCTCGGCGGATAGCCGGGCCATGGTTAGCATGTCTTCAGAACTTCAAGCTGTGAAGTCGCGTTACGTTAGCTAGTTCGTTTTAACCTCGGAACGACTTTGGGAAAAGAATTCCAAACATAAATACGACTGTTCGCGAAGTATTTCGCCGGGGGAGATGAGTTCGGTTCCTGTTTAAAAGAAACTCGTGTCCGGTGAACACGATCATGTGACTTCCTACACTGAGGGTGATCGCAATATGCAACAATGCCCCTTATATTTCAAAATAAATAAATAATAGACCTCAGAAAGCGAATAGGACAGACTTGTGTGTGTGTGTGTGTGTGTGTGTGTGTGTGTGTGTGTGTGTGTGTGTGTGTGTTTTGTGAGAAGATTAAACAGAAACTACCCTGTAAGCTGCTGTAAGATTTTGTGATAGCTCTAACAGAGATCTCGTGTGATGCAGGTTTGATTACGTTTGTGTTTAGCGGTTGATGCTAAGTGTAATTACAGTGTAGTTTTACGCAAACCGAGTCTTTTCTTCGTTATATGACAACACTTCTGAGGTAAATGTTGACATTCCCAACAGTTTGGTCTCATTTCTGCCGTCTCTGTGCCTTGACGTTGTCCGGATACAGACTGCTGGACAGCCGGATAACAATGCATCTCAGCCATTTTAGCTAGCTTGCATGCTCGGTTGCCTAGCAACAGTGCTCTCCTGGCTTACAAGGCATGTATTCTGTTTTCAGCTTGTAACACAGTGTATTATGTTTCTCTCTCTCTCTCTCTCTCTCTGTCTCTCTCTCTCTCTGTCTCTTTCACGGTTGGTCTGCGTTCTGGAGAATGAACTCGCTGTTAGTTATTGTTAGGAGCCTGGAGGCTCGTTAAGGGCAGTGTGGTGTGGTTCTTGTGGGTAATGTAGTTCCCCACAGGCCCCGGGTCATTGTGGGTAATGTAGTGTGGGTGATGCTGATTAATGGGCTCTGGCAGTGCAGGGTGGTTAGGGTCAGCTGGAAGAAGACCCTGCGTGAAAAGAGAGAAAACACAGGAAGGAATGACGACTCCTCCTTAATTTTTTTAGGAGAACCGGGGCTTTTTTAAAAAAAAAAAAAAATCTTTTTGCTCTTTTGCTTGTTTTTTCTCGCCCCCCCCCCCCCCCCCGCTTTTTTTTTAACCTCTGTCTCGTTTCCTCCCGCCTTTCCTCTGTCATTTGTTTTTTACCACCAGCATCAGACCTCCAGTGAGTGACTGATTGAGAAAGAGGAAACAAGGAGGAGTACAGGAGAACAAGGGGGTCCCAGCCAAGCTTAACACACACACACACACACACACACACACACACAAAATCAGTCTCCAAGCCCAAGAATGTAGTTTGCATTAATTGATATGGGCAGAGGAATATGTTCCGACGTGTGGGGCTCCATCTGCCCTTATTCCCTGTGTGTGTGTGTGTGTGTGTGTGTGTGTGTAAATGAGATTTAAACCCGTGTGTATAAATGCTGTTTCCTGATCCACAACATTGGACGACCCATGTGGGCAGTAACAGCTTTTCTTTTCTTTTTTTTCCCCTGCTCTGTTCTATTCGTTTTTTTCCCTTTTCGTTCCTTTTCTTGACTTTTCTCCATCATCCTTTTTAAAGTCTTTTTACTTCTCTTAAAGATTTCGTTCACTTTTTTTTTCTTTTTTCCCCCGCAAGAAATTTATTTCTTCGTTTCCTCGCGTATCTTCATTCGTTTTTTCTTTCCCTTGTTTTCTTTTTTTAGTGACTTTTCTTTTTTCTTTTCGTGGCTTGTTTTCTTTGATCACGTTCCATCAGTGTCTCTTTCTGTCTCTTTCTCTGTCTGTCTGTCTGTGTGTCTGTCTGTCTGTCTGTCTGTGCCGGTGTGAGAAAGGCCAAAGGGGCTTTCCAGTCCGCTCGCTGCATCAGATAAAGAGAGAGAAAATAGGGAGGGAGAGACGGAGAAGACGGAGGGTGAGAGGAAGGGAGGGAGCGATTGAAAGGGGAAAACCCAGAGTCAGGACCTCTCCCTATTCTCCAGAACATCTGAACTGTTAAACACCATCTCTCTCTCTCTCTCTCTCTCTCTCTCTATAGCGGATAACGCCTGTCTGTCGGAGCCATGTCTGAACGGGGGACGCTGTATGGAGAGCAGTCAGGGCTTTGAGTGCCAGTGTGCTCCGGGGTGGACCGGTCCAACCTGTGCCATCAGTGAGTTCCGGGATGTGTGTGTGTGTGTGTGGGGGGGGGGGGGGGGTGTTAAAACATAACAATGTTGTATGAAGTCATTCCGTGGCTTTATACTGGACATTGAAAAGTCCGAACACAAAAAAAAAAACTTCTTCCAGAATTGCAGACTGCAGCTTTAAAGCTGTGTCTCAGCGAGAGGAGTGTTGTGTCGTCTCTGAAGGAAAGATAGACACCTATAGTGGACAGTGGACTCTGTCACCCTGAAAGGAAGAAAAAAAGAAAGGGGTGTGATGAGTGAGTTGTGGGAGAACAGGAACAGTCCTGAGACAGAATCCAGACCCGGATCAGTGACAGATCCTAAGCGAGTGCAGCTCTGTGGCTGCGCTGTAGATGGAGCAGAGCCTCTGCTCGCTGTGCGTTTGTATATGTGTGAGATATATACCGTGAGATAACACTCCCTCTGTGTGTGTGTGTGTGTGTGTGTGTGTGTGTGTGTGTGTGTCTAACCCCCTTTTCTCTTCCTCAGACAAAGATGACTGCAGTCCTAACCTGTGTAACCATGGGGGGACGTGTGTGGACCTCGTCAACGGCTTCAAGTGCATCTGTCCTCCACAATGGATCGGCAAAACCTGTCTCATCGGTCTGTCTCTCTCTGTCTGTCTTTCTCTCTGTCTCTCTCTCTGCCTGTCTTTCTTCATCTGTCTCTCTCTCTCTCTCTCTGTGTCTGGCTGTCTCTCTCTCTCTATATATATCTGTCTGTCTCTCTCTCTGTGTCTGTCTGTCTCTCTCTCTCTGTCTCGCTCTCTGTCTGTCTCTTTCTCTATCTGCCTGTCTCTCTCTTTGTGTCTGTCTCTGTGTGTCTGTCTGTCTGTCTGTCTTGGATGTAAGAATGTACAGATCTCTCTCTCTCTCTCTCTCTCTCTCTCTCACACACACACTCACACTCACACACACACACACACACACACACACACACACACACACACACACAGAGGACACTAATCTCTCGCTCTGTCGCTCTGCAGATGCTGATGAGTGTGCTGAGAACCCGTGTGTGAATGCTCACGTATGCCGGAACCTGATTGGTGGATATTTCTGTGAGTGTCTCCCCGGCTGGACAGGACCGAACTGTGACGTCAGTAAGTATCCGAGGCCTCCGTTACGTTTCAGCTTCGGCGGCGTCGCTGCCCGTTTGACCCCACGGCACCGTTCACTGATTTCTAAACGCTAAGCTGTTCCACTTAAAGCCCAGTTCTGTGGTGGATTAATTACTCTTAATTACTCTTAATTACTCTCTCTCTTTCTCTCTCGTTCTCTCTCTTGTCCGCTCTCGCCATCTTTTCCCCTCTCTCTCTTTTGCTTACTTTTTTTTACCCTTCGTTGCTCTCTGTTCGCCCACCTTTCATTCCTTCTTCCCTTCTTGTTTTCAGTCCTGCTTTCTCTTTCTTTCACACTTTTTCTTGCTTGCGTTCTTTTTCTTTCTTTGTTTTTGTTTCTGTCTTCATCTTTTTTACTTGCCCTCTCTCACCCGGCCTAATATGTTTGGCTGTCTTTTGTCTTATTTATTTATTTTTATTCTTTCTTTCATTTCTTTCTTTTACTTTTGCTTGCCTTCTTTGTTTTTTATAACTTTTTCTTATTTTTCCTTCTTTCTGTTCTCTCACTTCTTTTTGTAAAAACAAGAAAATTCTTGCTTTGTTTCTTTCTTTTCATCAGTTTCTGGCTCAAGTTTTTTTTTCCTATTTTTTCTTTGTTCCTTTTTTTCTTACTTTTTCTCACTTCTTACTTTCTTTTTTCTCTATTTTTATATTCTTCTTCTTCTCACCCTGCATAACTTCTTTCTTTCTTTTGCACCTGTTCTTTGTTTTCTTTCTATCTTTCTTTCTCTCCTTCCGTCCTTCTTGCCTGGATTATCGCGGCGCACTAACAGGCTAGCTGGCTAGCAGGCGTACATGACGTGTAAAGCGGAGGGTTTTGTAATTAGAGCTGTCATTAGGCCGGTGGGAAAATGGTGACGATCTGACGATCACATGACCACATGGAGATGATCAGGTTCGAGCTCGTCTACAATTCCAGGCCAATTAAAATATTAAGGTTGGAACCGCGTTATCGTGTTATTATCCGGCTCGAGTGCGGGCATTAGTCACCCTGATAAATGACTTTGTCCGATGTCTTATCGGTGCCCATTAGCGATTAGCCGTTAGCGATTAGCGTCCAACTCAAACAGCTCTGCCAGCGCTGCAGCTCGCCCGCTTTCTCACACGGTTTCCTCCCGATCCTTATCAGAGGAAAAGCTCTGGAAATCTGACAGCGTGGGTTATCAAGAGCCGCTTCGATAGCAGTAAGATCCTGTGGCTGTTTGCTTTGAGTCACCGCTCAAACGGCCTGTTTTGATTAATTGTTGTTTTTCTTTTCTTTTTTTATTTTATTTGCAGATGTTAACGACTGCCAAGGGCAGTGTCTGAATGGAGGATCTTGTAAGGTAAGTGTGTGTGTGTGTGTGTGTGTGTGTGTGTGTGTGTGTGTGGTATTTTTTTACCCACCAACATGACTTGTCGAAGTTTTGGGGGTCTTTCGTCAAGTTTTTGGCATGGGGTTTTGAGTCCCCCCCCAATCACCTCTCCCCATCTCTTTTCAAAAATAGCGACTGCTGAGTCATTCTTTGGAGAAAGGACAGGAGGGAAAGAAAGCCATCTGGGAAGAAAAAAAAGAGGAGAGAGAGTGAGAGAGAGGGAAAGAAAGAGTGCGGGTGGGAGGAAGGCTGGATGAACACAGTAGATCAGATTTCCATAAACATTCCTGTCTCCTGCCAGAGAGAGAGAGAGAGAGAGAGCGCCTTTATTCTTCCGTCTCTCCTCCTCCCCTTGTGCCCACACCTCCCTCTCTCCCTCGCTCATTCTTTCTTTTCTCCGTCTTTTACCTCACTGACCCCTTTCTTCCACAAACGCTGCTTCGGCCCGAGAGAAGATAAGCCGAACCCGAAAGAGCGCGTTTAACGACAATCCAATGCTAATCTGCAAAATGAACAAAAGCAAACACGGCGATTAGCGCTAATTGAGTTATGTTACGCTAGGTGTAACGTAACCACTTTGCATTTAAAAATGTCTCTCGCTCCATTGTTTCATTTCTCTCAAAAAAATTTTTTTTAAATAAATAAATAAAAAGTCTTCAACTGTTTCTGTTACTTCTCGCTAGCTTATCATATGCTAACTCATTAGACTTGTTTCTTATGCTAAGGTAAACACGTTAGGCTAGTCATGTCGTCTCCGAGACGTGTTGGCTCGTTCTGTGAAAACTCAGAATCCTGTATATTGTATTCATGGTTAAAAAAACAACTTTTTAGCATGTTCATGCTAGCAGGTGCTGAGAAAACATTAGCAAAAGACAATAACGCAAGCTGCACAGGTTTCGGAGTGTAGTTAGTGATCTAGCGCTAATTAACTGAAATGAACCAAAATCAAGCGCAGGGATTTTGCGCTAACCGTGTTTGTTGTACATTTTAAACGTTGAGTAAAAAAATCAGGGAAAAATTTGAATAAATTTCTGCAGCTTATATCGCGCTAACTCATTCGCCATGTCATGGCACGAACGTGGTCGCGCTACATCATGCTAAGCTAGGTAGGCTAGCTTGTTAAGACAAACTAACGTAGATTTACCCGGTCATGTTTGTATTAACATGTGGAATTTGTACATAAGCAAGTTAACAAATTAGCATGCTTATGCTAGCAGTTACATAGAGAGAAAAACATCTTAGCAGATTACTGTAATGGCTTCAGGGTTTACATAACATTAAACCAGTAAAAGTAGACTTGATGACTGTATGCTATGCTAGGTGTAGCTAGCCTGTGCAGATGATATGCTACAGTAATGAAACGTGTCTCTTTCAGGACCTGGTGAACGGGTACAAGTGCGTGTGCGCGCCGGGATTCGCGGGCGAGCATTGTGAGAAAGATATCGACGAGTGTGCCAGTCAGCCCTGTCTCAACAAGGGCCAGTGCCGTGATGACATCAACGGCTTCCAGTGCCTGTGCCTGCCTGGTTTTTCTGGAAACCTGTGCCAGGTGAGTGAAACTCAGGTAGCACACGCCCAGCACGCCCACGGCATTCCTCTGGTCAGATGCATGTTTTGAACTTGCCCTTGACATTTTAAAACTTCTTGCAAACTTATCATATTTTTTACTTTCTCGCCGCAACCTAATTTCTTTTGTGACAATCGGATTAGTTTATATAGCTCCCTCCGGCTCGTTGCAACCACAAACATCGTTTCTCCACAGCTGGGAGCTGTTACCGTCTCCCCGTCGCACCCTTGCCGTATTCCTCCACCAAAACACTGTCAAGTCCGTACATGTCGCTGCTTAACGTTAACTGCTGTTTGTTTTCTTTTTAGACATATGTTAGCTTAGCCATCTTGAGTGGATAATATATTAGCTCTTCATTCTGTGTAAATAAATTGATGTGCTGGGACAACACATTAACCTGGCTAAGTTTCTTAAGTTTACTGAATGCTAATGTAGTTTAGCGCTTTCACATGAAGTAACTCATTAACCTGGCTAGGTTTCTCTAGCTTACTATATGCTAACTTAGTTTAGCGCTTTCACTTGAGGTAACTCATTAACCTGGCTAGGTTTCTCTAGCTTACTGTATGCTAACTTAGTTTAGCACTTTCACTTGAGGTAACTCATTAACCTGGCTAGGTTTCTCTAGCTTACTGTATGCTAACTTAGTTTAGCACTTTCACTTGAGGTAACTCATTAACCTGGCTAGGTTTCTCTAGCTTACTGTATGCTAACTTAGTTTAGCACTTTCACTTGAGGTAACTCATTAACCTGGCTAGGTTTCTCTAGCTTACTGTATGCTAACGTAGTTTAGCTCTTTCACATGAGGTAACTCATTAACCTGGCTAGGTTTCTCTAGCTTACTGTATGCTAACTTAGTTTAGCACTTTCACATGAGGTAACTCATTAACCTGGCTAGGTTTCTCTAGCTTACTGTATGCTAACTTAGTTTAGCACTTTCACTTGAGGTAACTCATTAACCTGGCTAGGTTTCTCTAGCTTACTGTATGCTAACGTAGTTTAGCTCTTTCACATGAGGTAACTCATTAACCTGGCTAGGTTTCTCTAGCTCTAATACCTTAGTTTTGTTCTTTCTCTTGCTTATTCTGAGGTAACTTGTTTGCCTGACTGTGTTTGTTGTTTATATTGCGCCTTCTTGTTAGGTAATATATTATCCTGGATATGCTTCTCTAGGTTACTCGACTTACTCCTTGCTATGTTTCTCAACATTATTCTGAGGTGTAAGTCGGGCTATGTGTCTGTTTTTTCTCACTGTATACTAACGTAAAACATTAGCAGTGTTTCATTTGCTGTGTTTCCTCAGCTTATTCTGTGCAAACTTGTTAGCTTGGTAATGTTTCTGTTGCTAATTCTGAGGCAAAACATTTGCATTGCTATGTTTCTTTAGCTTATCCTGTGGTAACGTCTTTAGGTTGCTAATTCTTAGACAACTTGTTAGCCTAGCTATGCTTCTCTAGAATGAATAGGTCACTTTTTTTTAAGCCTTGATATGTTCCTGTTGTTTATTCTGAAGTAACTTCTTTCCTAGATTTGTTTCCCTAGACTATTCTGAGGTAACATGTTAGTTTAGATATATTTTAGTTGCTTATTCTGAGGTCATTTATTAACCTGGAGTTTGTTTCTGTTGTTTGTTCTGTAGTATTAGCCTAGCTATATATTCTTTGCCAACATGTCAGATAATTCTCAGGGAGTATTTTAGCCTTGCTTTGTTTCTGGTGCTTATTCTGATCTAATTTGTCCGCTTGGCTATGTTTCTCTATCTTGTTATTTTATTTCTTAGTTTTGCTATGTTTTTATTAGATTATTCTGAGGTAATTTATTAGCCTGGATATGTTTACGTTGCCTATTCTGAGCTAAAACATGAGCCTTGAATAAAAAAAAATAAAAAATAAATGTTGTTCCTGATTATAATTAATGATCATGTTAGCTGTTATCACACGGGTCTAAAAAATGGATCTCGTAGATAGTTTCTCATAGATAGAGTGTGTTTTTGTGTTCTCCAGTTGGATATCGACTACTGCGAGGGAAATCCGTGTCAGAACGGCGCGCCGTGTTTTAACCTGGCGACGGATTATTACTGTAAATGTCCTGAAGATTATGAGGGCAAGAACTGCTCCCATCTCAAAGACCACTGTCGCACCACGCCCTGCGAAGGTACCGATTCGTTCACTCGTATGTGTGTGTGTGTGTGTGTGTGTGTGTGTGTGTGCGTGTGCATTCCATTTGTTCAAGTCTCAAAACAGCTTACACAAAATAATTGTTATTTTTTTCAGTTATCACTTCAGTGGACATTTTTAGTGTGATATTTAAAAACACGTCATTTTTAAGTATCTAGATAAAGCTATTTAGGTATGTGTGAGGTATTTTTGTGTCTTATGCGTTGCACGTCATGTAATATAATTGCGGAAACAACAATGTTTACGTTGTCTGTGTAATGGTCTACATTTCTACAGTTTGTGTAACGGAAAGGGGATGAACTATGGACCATGTGGCTTTTTAGAACAGACCCCAAAATAAGTGAAAACCTAAAGAAAGCTAACAAAATTGTTTGATTAATAAATAGTAATAATAATAATAATAATAATAATAATAATAAACTGCATGCACCATGCACAGGTAGTGTAGCGTTTGCAATGATTAGAAACAAGACGTAGTTTTCTGTGTAAGAGAGCGAAATTGGAAATTGGTGTGTTTGGTTTTGATTTATTTTCAGAAGCTGTATTTTTAGCTTTTGTTTAGTTAATTACAGTTCACACACACACAAAAAAAACAATAACCCTTTTTTTTTCCTGTAGTTTTTGTTTCCATGAACCGCAACGACCCATCTCATATTCCCCACATTTATTCGTCTCGGTGATGATAACTGTAGCGCTGACATTTCCCCAGGCTTAAAAATATCCCAGAAGAGACCCAAATCTTGTGCTTAGCCCCGATATCGTGTCATATCACACCTCTCGCGTATCACGTATGTCATTCAGGGACGTTCTGAGCTTTTAACCGTGACGCCAAACCGGGACCTGGGCTATCTTCAGGTTCGGGAACCCCGACGGATTGACGCCATTCCATTGTACCAGTGCGTAGCGTTAGCCATTTTTAACACGTCTCCGTTGCCTCCCCAGGGCCGTGGTACCTTGGGAACGTTTAAGATTGTGTTACACGTTTGAGCTTAGCTACTTTACAGGGGCGGGGGTGCAGGAGCAGACTAGGTGGCGGCTACACTAAGTCTTAGCACGTTGCTATCTGAACCGTTACCAGAGCTGTCAGGATCTTGGGTGTGTTCTTGTACAGGGTTCTACATGCTCCAAGGGTTTGAAAGAGAGAACACAAGAGAGATAATAGGTCTCTTTTTGTTTAAAAAAAAAAAGATATATAAAGCAGGGAGAGGCTTGAGTTGGAATTTCCCCTTGATTTGTTGCCAGAGAGCAATTTGACCATATTAACCCCGCCCCTCTGTTTCTCTCTGACAGTGATTGACAGCTGCACGGTTGCCGTGGTTTCGAACAGCACCCCGAGCAACGTCCGCTACATCTCGTCCAACGTGTGCGGTCCGCACGGTCGGTGCCGTAGCCTCGCCGGCGGCCATTTCAGCTGTGATTGTCAGGATGGCTTCACTGGAACCTACTGCCACGAGAGTAAGTGGAAAACAATCCGAGTTATTGTGTCATCAAATACGAGAGCCAATCACATTCCAGTATGCAAATGAACCCTACGCAGTACCCGTTTACTAGGGAAGTGCGGTTGGTTTTCTAGTTTTCTTTATTTTGCGAGTGTGAAAGTATTGTCACCGCATGCCAGTACTTGTTTGTTTGTTTGTTTGTTTGTTTGTTTGTTTGTTTAACAGCACATTCTTTTTCTCTTAGACATTAATGACTGTGAGAGCAGCCCGTGCCGTAATGGAGGGACGTGCATCGATAAAGTGAACGTGTACCAGTGTATCTGCGCTGACGGCTGGGAGGGACCCGACTGCGAAACTAGTAGGCACATGTTCTCTGGTTTCCTCTTTAATATGATAAGTAAATATCCGTCAGAACGTGTTCTTTCAGACCATTTCGCTTTCATTCAGACGTGCTCATGAAAGGAATGTGGTTCAGCTGTGCAGTAATGGCTATTTATCATGATCTACACAACCAAAAAAAAAAAGGTTTTGATGCGTTCGAATAAAGCGAGAGGTTTCGCACATTCTTACGCAGTAAATTGAATCGAAAGAAATGAATAAAGAAGACACTATAGTACTCAAACCAACAGATGTATAAATGCGAAGCTCAGAAAAACAGAATTGTTTTTATATAATATATATATATATATATATATATATATATATATATTTTTTTTTTTTTTTATTAGATATCGATGACTGCAGCACGAACCCGTGCCACGATCGCGGTGTGTGTCGCGACCTGGTCAACGACTTCTACTGCGAGTGCAAAAACGGCTGGAAGGGCAAGACCTGTCACTCACGTAAGCTCCGCCCTCTTTCACAACATCGACTGTTTTCTCAATATTAGGAATGTATTTATTTATTTTGCCACGTTAATTTGTAAGAACGCGCTTTACGTTAGACGCTCGTAAGGACAGGCGCGTTACAAAGTGTTTCGATAGCTGAAACCTCATCGCGAATGATAAGGGGAAATAAATCATTCATTATTTAATTGCGTAATAATTGCGTGTTCAAGGGACGATCTTAAGGAGGGGAAAAAAATAACGTTCTTAAGACGAATTTTTTCTTCGGGGGGGAAATACAAGATATTCTTAAGTGTTTTACTTAATTTAGAAAATAAGAAGAAAGTTTTCCGTTGAGAATAATTTTATTCGTCCCTTATTGTTCCCGCGGCTTTGTGGTGTGGCGAGGATGTTTAACGTGATACAGATTGTTAGTACATCTAGCTTGGCAGCTGTGTAACGTACATAAAAACAAACACGAGCGGCGAGCTCCAGGCGAAAGAAGCAGCGTGTACAGTAATGATGGAAGCTCGTGATTCGGGGCGGGGCGGGGGGTAGTTAGTGAGTGAATTCCGATTGTAATTACAGACCTCCTCGTCGAACATCGTACTATGGATCGTGGGTCCGTAGGAGTCGTGGGTTCATCTTGATACTAGCGCCCTGGATTATTTTTGATTCGCGAACACGTGTTGAGAAACATCGCACGTCTGTGCCTCTGTGATTGATAGAACTCGTAGCCTGACTTTGTTTGTTTGTTTGTTTGTTTGTTTGTTTCCTGAATCTCGGCTTGCCAGGTGAAAGCCAGTGCGACGAGACGACGTGTAACAACGGCGGTACGTGCAACGATGAAGGAGACTCCTTCAAATGCATGTGTGCCTCTGGCTGGGAAGGAACGAGCTGTAATATCGGTACGGTATTACCTTATTAGTGTTTTGCATTTGGCGTGAGCGTGAAATGCAATCTCTAAAAATAAGTGTGTGTGTGTGCAGCGAAAAACAGCAGCTGCCTTCCCAACCCGTGCGAGAACGGCGCTACCTGCGTCGTCAGCGGTGACCGCTTCACCTGCGTGTGCAAGGAAGGCTGGGAGGGACTCACCTGCAGCCAGAGTATGACATCACTTCCTGTCCTCGCTCCTGTTTGAAATAAGCATGGAATTGAGAGAACTTGTGATTTTTAGTGTTAATGTTTACCATGATTTCTGGAGAAGCAGGGCTACCGTAAATACCCCACAATAATAATAATAATAATAATAATAATAATTCAAAATAGTAAAATGACTCATTGCTTTTCTGTATAAGTATGAGCACCTTGTAGTCTGGGAAATACGCTAGTTTTATGCTTTGCTTTTATACTAAACTCGTTTTTGATCAGTTTTACGCCAAACACAAATATGGTAAGCAAAATGATGCCGCACAAACTTAAAAAGCTTCAGTGTCAAATGAGCTTTTGTTGTTTTGGGGTTTTTTTGTTTTGTTTTGTTGTTCCCCGGTGTGTACTGTTTCAGTGGTGTGTTGTTTTTTTTGAGACTCGAACCACTTTTATAAAACATTGTTTTTTCTGTCTTGTGTTACAGACTCGAATGACTGC